>NW_026607362.1:165000-255000 GCF_029890125.1 Rhinichthys klamathensis goyatoka
AGAAGCTCCCTCCAGTGTGCCAGAGTATGTCAATTTACCCTTATTAGCTGATATTTCTGATTATGTTCAAGATAGACACATTTCTAGCATAGCCCTCTTCTGAGAAAACCTAGCAATACGTATTTTTCAATCTCATCTGAAATTAACAGTGTTGGGGTAACGCATTATAAGTAACATGCATAACACATTCAGATTACTTTTTTGATGTTACAAGTAAAGTATGTGTTACAAGTAACATGCATTACATGATCAGATTTGTTTTAATGTTACGAGTAAGTAATGTATTACAAGTAACATGTATTACCTAATCAGATTACTTTTTGATCTAACAAGTAAAGTAATGCATTACAAGTAACATGCATTACGTAATCAGATTACTTTTTGATGTTACGAGTAAATAAATGCATTACAAGCAACATTCATTACGTAAACAGATAACTTTTTGATCTAACAAGTAATGCATTACGTAATTAGATTACTTTTTTGATGAAATGAGTAAAGTAATACACAAGTCACATAAATTATGTAATCACATAACTTTTTTCGATGTCAATGAAATTAACATTAATAATACAAATACATTTATTTACAGGCAAAAAAAGTCACTGCAGATTAAGTATTTTCAAAAACAATATTCACAGTATAAGTTTGAATTGTAGCTGAAATATAGCAATTGATGCATGAGGTCCACTATAGTGGACAGGTGATTAATCAGATTTTTCTCCCAATCTAAAATCAAAACTTGGAAAATTTTACTGTCATATGACTCATTAGATATTGCTTGATGCTGCAATATTTTTTTTACCTACAAGAGTCTCCTAGGATAGAAGGAATGGGTGGATATTCCGGAGCAACTTGGCATGTCTGACTGACCATTGGCCATCTTGGTTTGGAGGGGAAAAACTCGAAACACAACGGCTTGCAACTTGGTTGCAATGTATAGGATGATCCACCAGGGTCCACTGAAGAGATTGATGTGCAACTTTGCCATCAAAACCCTTGCAAATTCAAGAAAATGCTTTTTTAATAGCTGTCCACTGTAGTGACCACTCTGCATGAAAGGGTTAATAACAAAAAAAAAATTGTATATATTTTATAGTTTTCACATGATTTTATATAATTGTATTGATTGGTTTGTTAAATACACACACTATTACTGTGTTATTACTGTATTATGTTTAATTCAGAATCTCTTCAGTTAAAGCCAAAAGGCATACTGTGCAATCAAGTGGACATCTGAAAGTCTCTTTAAAAATGTGTTTTAAAGAAATCATTACTCTAAGAGCAATAAAAACACAGAAAAAAAAAAATCCTGACTGAGGTTATCATATTTCATGCATGAAAGGATTAATTAAAAAGGACTTTGTTCTCTGGATCGAGAATCGACTTTATTAAAGAGCTCATAAAGACTCAAGACTGTAGATAATGTACTCAAGATAATGTATCAAGACTTTAAGCATCTTTTCATTCTCTTTACCCAACAGATGAAACCTACAATATTATATTTGTATTACACAATCTTATCTATTCCCTGATGCTAAAATGTGGTTTACAAAAAGAAAATTAGATAAGAGTGGTACCAAAGTTAGCAGAAGTGAAAATGGAGAAAATTAAAAAATATCATTGTATTAAAATGGGGTTTTATTTAGCCTACTATTCCTGTAGTTTAAACTGTTTCATTGATCAATTAAAAAACTCCGAGGTTTTTAAAGGGAGTGTGACTGTTATTGGTCTCTTTCGTCCAAGCTCCCTCCATGAGTTTATAAGATGTTTTAATTACACGAGGGTGCACAATATCTAGAACCGCTTATTTTCACAAACTACTACTAAAAGAAAGAGCGGGAAATGAAACAAAGGAAACAGCGTCTTTCAAACATTTAACCGTCTATCATTTAACCGTTTGTGATTGGCCCTCGATCCGCTCGCGGTGCTTTGAGTTGTCCAATGAAACACGAGTTTACGGGTTCGGCCAATGAAAACACGCAATCAGAAGAACTCCGTGTCTCCTCGTAAATTAGCATAGTGCAGTGAATAAAAGCCTCAGTGTCGCTGCTGAGTTCACACTGACTCGTCAGCTCTGCGATCATCTCGTCATGCCTGAACCAGCCAAGCCCGCGCCTAAGAAGGGCTCCAAGAAGGCCGTCACCAAGAGCGCCGCGAAGGGAGGCAAGAAGCGCAGAAAGTCCAGGAAGGAGAGCTACGCCATCTACGTCTACAAAGTGCTGAAGCAGGTTCACCCTGACACCGGCATCTCCTCCAAGGCGATGGGCATCATGAACTCTTTCGTCAACGACATCTTCGAGCGCATCGCCGGTGAGGCGTCTCGTCTCGCTCACTACAACAAGCGCTCCACCATCACGTCGAGAGAGATCCAGACCGCCGTGCGTCTGCTGCTGCCCGGAGAGCTGGCCAAACACGCCGTGTCTGAGGGCACCAAGGCCGTCACCAAGTACACCAGCTCCAAGTAGAGGCCGGAGCCGCTCACACAAAGGCTCTTTTAAGAGCCACACACACTGGCCTGGAAAGAGTTGATGGTGCTTATAGATAGAGTACAAAGTTGTAGCTTTTGTTGTCTCAATCCCAGCTGTTTCTTTTTTTTAATCTTTTGCATAATGAAATTCGTTTTCAACATTTAATATTAGAGGTGCATACACTGTAAAAAAATAAAACTTAAGTGCTACTTAATTTATGATAACAAATATTACACATATATTTGAGTATTGAAGGGTTTGATTTCTTTCATGGACTCTACCTGATTAAATCATGTAACATTCCCTAAATTATATAGTCTGACACAATACATTTAATATTTATAGTGAAAAGTGACTTTTTTTGTTTTAAGTTGACTCAAAATTGTGTGACCTCGAGTGAATGGAAATGACTTGTTCATATTTGACTTGTATTGTAATTAAGAAGACTGCAGCACTGCAACACACTTGTTCCTGCTCCATGATTATAGCAAAGATATTTGTCAATGATCAAAGCAACAATAATATCAAAATATCAATATGCAGATATTCACAACCTCGCCATAAGCCCATAAGCCCTACTCTTCTGCTCATACGGCCAAAACTACAACATAATAGAAACTTTTTTCAAATGTCAAACATTAACAGATGTTTCCTTTACTCAAAAACACATGAAATAACACTTAATTTCAACATTTACTCTCCATTTCCAGCCGTGTGCAGAACTAACAACGGTGTCTTTAAATAAAACCACATAATTGAACTAATTCTCTTAAAATAAAAGGTAGCCTTTTTTCTTAATTGTATCAGCTTAATCAGTTCCTCAATTAAAGCCTCAAAACTGTTTGTGTCCGTAAAACAAATTAGGAAAATGTATCTCTTGGTTTTATTAATGACATCTTCTCAATATTGTGTTGATGAATCTTCTCTTCAGCAGTTTCTCACCGCAATGATGTCGAGACTTCTGGAGTTCCTCTGTGAGGAAAAACACATTCTGCTTTAATGCATCCAGTGTAAAATCTCATTTATATAATGTTCTCTGTACAGTAAATTAATGAAATATGAATAAAAGTAATATACCATTTAAAATGTTTGCTTTTCCCCCTCTTGCTGTGTTTTCTGTTTCTGGCCTTCTCTTATTCTCCCTTGTCTTGTTTTCTTGTGTTCCTCCGATCTTTCTCTTCACATTATTCCTCCTAGGATTCCCTTTAGTCTTCTGTGTGTTTCAATAAACTTCCCTGATTCTGATCGTGTTTCAACCCAATTTTGTGACAATATTGTTTTCCAGCCTTTTCAAGAATTCAGCACATCTGTCTGTTTAATGACGGATAAAACGGTAGGATAATCTAATCACACATTAACATTAAATTATGAATTTTCATGCATCATAAGTTTGCACAATAAACTGTAACGGGAGTGCTGTATTCAGGCTCTAAGAACATGACAGGAATATGTGACTATTAATGTGTGTTTACAGGACTTTCTTCCTCTGTTTGATTTAGATTGTGCCTTTGTTTTTCATCATTATCTATAATTTAGTCATTTTAAACGGTCTTTCTGCTTTATATCTGTGGACCAGCAAGCTTATATTGACCTACTTTTATATAATATAATATAACATGTAGGCCTGTTTACGGCAGCTTTTTCACACACAATGAAGGTCATAGAAGAATAAATATCATTTTTGTTTTTAATAAACTAAGGAATCTGACTGGCTGGTAATATTAGCAAAGTTTATAGGGACAGTTTCTGAAAAGTGCATTAGTTCAACATTAGGCTTCAGTAATTGGGTAATTTGCATTATTAAGACAACATTAAAAGTGAATTGTTGGATCCTTAAAACCTCGTGTCACTGATGTGTCAAAATCTCCAGCCGAACAAAGCTGGAAACACTGTTGGTTTATGAATAAAATAACTCTATCATTGTTTAATTACGTACTCCTTCATATTTATACACTCTTAGCACCTAGTAGATCTAAATACAATCTAAGATCAAGTACACTGAATGATGTTCCACAAACTAAAACAGAGTTTGGCAAAACTGCTTTTAGTTACAGTGCCCCAACTTCATAATGAGTTGCAAAATCAGCTAAAATTGCAGGTTTTAATTTCACAAATCTGAATTCAAGTCAAATTTATCAACATGTTTGCAATTGTTTTAAAATGTGATTTTCTGTTTTTATTTTGTATGTTCTGTTTGCTACTTGTTGTCTGTGTAAGTGTATCCTCTGCTCTTGCTCACTTGTAAAAGAGATTGTAATCTCAATGTGATTTTATTCTCTGGTAAAATAAAGGCCAATAGCAATAGTTTCAATAGCAAAATTATATCAATTTAAGCTCATCAATGTCTAAAGTTTGTTGTTTTAGATCGAGAAGTTTCTCAGTTTTGGTTCAGAGTTAAAGAGAAATGTTTGGTTTCACATGTAAGGCACAAAATAGTGAAACACGAGATTATGATTATTATATTTTCTGTTGTTCTTGTGAAAAGAAATGGGGCTCTCATTACACAAAGATAAATATTGTCATGGGTCAGAAAACTAGTATTTATAGTATGACTAAAACCACAAAGTCTGTGCAAATATATCAATCAAATATGATGACTATTTAAAGAATTAGTTATGAATTAGTGAGAATGAGTAACATGTGCTTTATTATTTACATTCATTAATTTAGCAGATTATTGTATCCAAAGATAATTATGAAGGAAATACAAAATGCTAGAAATACAAAGTTTCAAACATTGTCCAGAAAGGTACAAGCTAGAACAAGGAGGGAAATTAGAAATAGTGAAAACAAAATAAGTTGTTTTTAAGTCACTTGCTTTAAATGAGAAACTCATTCAGAGCTTTAACACAATCATCATTCACAAGCCGAAAACTGAGAAACAAATGACGATTTACATTTTTATTTACATGATATGATGTACATTAGCGTATGAAAACAAGTTAAAACATTAATACTGTGATCAGACGTATATATTTATGATGATGATGATGATTATAAGGCCAGAGCTGAGAGTCACAGTCAGACTCGGGATGATGTTCTTGTGCTTCAAGCGGCCCAAAACAACATCTGTATCAAAGCCTCCTCACGACCCTCACTGATGCTGATTTCATTAAAGTCTCTATCAGACTGTTAGCTGAACACACAGAGGACGCCTTCAGACTTTTACACACTTTTACAGTAAAACTTTCCATCAAATTTACACGCGGCTTTTCCCCGCGGCTGATGCTCGCCTTGGATTTGATCTGATAGAGTCGAAAGAAACATTTCCTCCTCGCGAATTTTAGTCTCTAATGAAAGTCCAGAACCTCTGCTTGCTGTTCACTTTGTTTTGACTGCGAAAAACCATTTAATCGCTCCAGTTTTAGCTCAAATGTAAGAGAAGAAAACACAAGAGTCCGCGGCTCGTGGACGCGCACAGACACAGAGCGGGCGGGTTGAGTCTACGAGGTTCTCATGTGTTGTTTAAAGGCGCAGCGCCGCGCGAGCGCTGATCATTCACTGCTGAGAGCAGACCGTGTGTGAAACACTGCAGATCATCCGATCAGAGAGAGAGAGATATGGCAGAAATCGCCCCCGCCCCGGCTGCTGCCGCCCCGGCCAAAGCGCCCAAGAAGAAGTCCGCGGCGAAAGCCAAGAAAGCAGGTCCCGGCGTCGGCGAGCTGATCGTCAAAGCGGTGTCCGCGTCCAAGGAGAGGAGCGGCGTGTCCCTCGCCGCGCTGAAGAAAGCGCTCGCTGCCAGCGGCTACGACGTGGAGAAGAACAACTCCCGCGTCAAGATCGCCATCAAGAGCCTGGTGACTAAAGGCACCCTGGTGCAGGTCAAAGGAACCGGCGCCTCGGGCTCCTTCAAGCTCAACAAGCAGCAAGCCGAGAGCAAGAAGAAGCCCGCGGCCAAGAAAGCGGCTCCTAAAGCGAAGAAGCCCGCGGCCAAGAAACCCGCCGCTGCCAAGAAGCCCAAGAGCGCCGCGGCAAAGAAGCCCGCAGCCGCTAAGAAATCGCCCAAGAAGGCCAAGAAACCCGCCGCCAAGCCCGCTAAGAAGGCGACGAAGAGCCCCAAGAAGGCGAAGAAGCCCGCAGCCGCTAAGAAAGCAGCCAAGAGCCCGAAAAAGGCCAAGGCGGCGAAACCGAAGGCGGCAAAGCCTCAAGCCGCCAAGCCTAAAAGGGGACCTCCCAAGAAGAGATAAACATCTACTCTCCCTCCACAACGGCTCTTTTAAGAGCCACCCACTAACTCTGAGTAAAGAGCAAAACTAGTGTATTATAATAATTTGAGTTTTGAAAGCAAATAGCCAAGATGTGACTTTCAGCTTCTTGGACTCATGCAATCTGAACGAACAATAGAAAACACTTTTTGTGTCTAAAATTAGTCACAAAGTTTGGAAAAACTTTAAACCATTTTGTATGCATAAAAATGGCCAAAAGCATATGAGGGTTCGTCAGTGATCAAAGTTAGAATAAGATTGTGTAACAGTACAGAATACATACACATAACACTATATTGGAGAATTGTGACAAGACAAACAACAATAAGCAGTGGTAAAACTCCAGTATTACAATAGGAACATAATTCTGTACAGTATCGGGTCAATGTGCTCAGAATATCAGAATCAAATCAAATCCCTTTATTGTCACACAACCACATACACAAGTGCAACAGAGCAGTCCTGACACGATGGGGCGTATAACAATTTACAGCAAACATCAGATTTACACAATTTACATAATTTACACATCTAATGTGCGCACAATTACTCAGTACCATATACACTAACAAAACAATACATACTATACAATATAAGTATTTATACATACAATAGGTACACATGCGATAAAAAATATATGTATGTAATATACAGTATAGGTTATGTTGTGCTGTGTTGACAATTAGATTGTTTATGGTTATTAACATAAACTATATGTAACTATATGTAATATACAGAGTGTGAAAGGTGTAACAGTTTTATCAAATCCATTTTTGTACCTATTTGAATTTTCGCCCTCAGATATTTCAATGGTTTTATTTCTTCTGTCTGTCAAATACTCGTGCATAAATATTCCCGCCAGAAAGGGGGTTGGGCTTTGGAGCGAAGTTCAGTGATTGGTTTAAATTTTAACAGACTCTAAGCCAATGAGCGACTGGCGCTCTCGCTTAAAGACAGTGTGTGGAAGCGCTGCTCTTCATTCTGTTCTCTTCCACTGTGAAGGTTGTAGAAACTGATCTATAAAATGAGCGGCAGAGGCAAAACCGGCGGCAAAGCCCGAGCGAAGGCCAAGACTCGCTCGTCCAGGGCAGGGCTGCAGTTCCCCGTCGGCCGTGTCCACAGGCTCCTCCGCAAAGGCAACTACGCCGAGCGCGTCGGTGCCGGAGCTCCTGTGTATCTGGCGGCTGTGCTCGAGTATCTGACCGCGGAGATCCTGGAGCTGGCTGGAAACGCCGCTCGGGACAACAAGAAGACCCGCATCATCCCCCGGCACCTGCAGCTGGCGGTGCGCAATGACGAGGAGCTGAACAAGCTTCTGGGCGGAGTGACCATCGCTCAGGGCGGCGTGTTGCCCAACATCCAGGCCGTGCTGCTGCCCAAGAAGACCGAGAAGCCCGCCAAGGCCAAGTAGCGCTCCGGCCCCTCACCGACGACCAACGGCTCTTTTAAGAGCCACTCATTCCGTCTGATAGAGAGCGCTTTTCTCTGTTAATAACCGTAGACCTTGTATACTCGTTAGGTTGTGGACAAAAGTACTTATTTAAGTGTAAGGGACACATATCTTCTAATATTAATGGTTCGCCATATCAACGAAAAAAACATGTTTTTTCCTGCATACAATTGGACACAAACACACTATTAATCTAAACATTTTCATTAATTGATGTAATTTTTAAGTTTGTTCCTACATTGTATCACAATGGATAATTTGAAACCTTTGACTTTTTCATTTAGAAAGTATACATTTATTGAAAACATTTTTTTTAATCAGACACTTTTATTCAGTATATAATAAAAAGTAACATTTCATATCCAGCTGTTGCTCTCAGGCAACAACCATAGAGGAGCACAATTATTACCAAACCATCATATCAAGTTATGATCTTCATCTTCACACTCACTGTCACTATATCCTCCTCTTCCTCATCAGTGTGACTCCTCGTCCTCATCAATGCAGTTTTATACCTTTTTTAGGTGCTATAAAAAATGTGCAATCATTATTTACAGAAAAATAAAACACTTTTTTCATTTTAAATTTTACTTATTAATTCTTAAAAACCATTGCTGCATGTGACAATTGACATGCTAAGTGTAAGCTAGATGTTTTTAGTTAACCAAGAGAATAGCTTAACTGAACAAAACGTCATATGACACTATGATATATTTGTCACACAATATTACATCTTTTTAATGATAAATAAATAAATGTTCAAAACACATTTAATGAATTGCATGGTGACCATTAAATCACCCATACAATAATGAATTCCTTTTCGGTTTCATACTTAATTTTACCATGTTTCACCATGTTTGCCATGCTTTTCATATTAAAAGATGATTTTGTTTGTCTGTTTGAGGCAGAAATGTCGAGTAAAGAGACAGAAATACGGGGAAAGACTCGTGCAGGAGAGAGGAGATCCCGAGGGAAAGAGGGAAACCGTACAGAGATCATGTTCACACTGAAACCTTCTATTGGAATCTGATCTAAATTATTAACTGTCCATATTGAGTATCACAGCTGTTCATATGCAGATTTGTGTCAGATTTGATATCCGACTGGAGCAAAGACCTTTACAGTGAAGGGCGGCTGTTGTTCTCCAGCACCAGTGGGTCCACAGGGGTCCATCCGGGCCCTGGCTTGTTCCATTATCACCTAAAGGATTATTAGCAACACCATACTAATACTGTGTTTCGCCTTCAGAACTGCCTTAATTCTACGTGGCATTGATTCAACAAGGTGCTGAAAGCATTCTTTAGACATGTTGGCCCATATTGATAGGATAGCATCTTGCAGTTGATGGAGATTTGTGGGATGCACATCCAGGGCACGAAGCTCCCGTTCCACCACATCCCAAAGATGCTCTATTGGGTTGAGATCTGGTGACTGTGGGGGCCATTTTAGTACAGTGAACTCATTGTCATGTTCAAGAAACCAATTTGAAATTATTGGAGCTTTGTGACATGGTGCATTATCCTGCTGGAAGTAGCCATCAGAGGATGGGTACATGGTGGCCATAAAGGGATGGACATGGTCAGAAACAATGCTTAGGTAGGCCATGGCATTTAAACGATGCCCAATTGGCACTAAGGGGCCTAAAGTGTGGCAAGAAAACATCCCCCACACCATTACACCACCACCACCAGCCTGCACAGTGGTAACAAGGCATGATGGATCCATGTTCTCATTCGGTTTACGCCAAATTCTGACTCTAACATCTGAATGTCTCAACAGAAATCGAGACTCATCAGACCAGGCAACATTTTTCCAGTTGTCAACTGTCCAATTTTGGTGAGCTCTTGCAAATTGTAGCCTCTTTTCCTATTTGTTGTGGAGATGAGTGGTACCCGGTGGAGTCTTCTGCTGTTGTAGCCCATCCGCCTCAAGGTTGTGCGCGTTGTGGCTTCACAAATTCACTCGTCTCCATACCGGCGTGATTACTTCGACTTCCAACCAGATGGAAATGGATAAATACTCTAAATGTTCCGATCCAATGTGACTTGTAATGCTGCCCGAATCATACACTGTTCGCTCGTTTGCCAGAGGAGAACTGAGTTTTTTTCTCCATTCTGTCCCTGATGGAGTTTTGGTTCCTTGCCACTGTCGCCTTGGCTTTTGGCTTGCTTAGTTGGGGACATTTAATATTCAACAATATTATTGATCTGCCTTAAGGTGAATGTTGATGCAATTTTATTCTAGAAACAAACTTTGTTGTATTATTTTCATGTTGTCACTGTGAAGCTGATTTGATACAATCTGTATTGTAAAAAGCGCTATATAAATAAAGGTGACTTGACTTGACAAATGCTTTGCTGCATACCTCGGTTGTAACGAGTGGTTATTTCAGTCAAAGTTGCTCTTCTATCAGCTTGAATCAGTCGGCCCATTCTCCTCTGACCTCTAGCATCAACAAGGCATTTTCGCCCACAGGACTGCCGCATACTGGATGTTTTTCCCTTTTCACACCATTCTTTGTAAACCCTAGAAATCCCAGTAACTGAGCAGATTGTGAAATACTCAGACCGGCCCGTCTGGCACCAACAACCATGCCACGCTCAAAATTGCTTAAATCACCTTTCTTTCCCATTCTGACATTCAGTTTGGAGTTCAGGAGATTGTCTTGACCAGGACCACACCCCTAAATGCATTGAAGCAACTGCCATGTGATTGGTTGATTAGATAATTGCATTAATGAGAAATTGAACAGGTGTTCCTAATAATCCTTTGAGTGTGCTTCCCTTGGGAATGATTAGTATCATTTTAAATATGGCATTTCTTACCATATATTTGCCTTTAAGACCTAATTGTAATGTTTCTTGTGCAACACTCTGTAGGTTTCTGGTCGTTTTTGATTGTTTTTATTTTTTATGATTGCTTTATTGGGATGTACATCACTTTAGAGTTCCTGTAGCCTATGAAGCGCTCTATAAATAAATAAATACAATATAATATGTGACCCGTGTCGTCTTCTGTAATATCTGCATTGGTTTGGGTATACGCCAAAAACAACAACAGCAACGTGGAGGGATTTGCAATAGAGATTTTCTTTGTCTTATATCAACATGAAGCTGATTCCATTTCCCTTCAAAGTCAGCTAATTCAAAATACGCCCAATGGAAACAAGTCAATTTTGCAAAAACTCCTATTGCAAAAAATAACTATATTCATAGCCTCATATATTTCAGAAGGTCTAAAACACTTGTTCACACTGTCGGTCGATCCGATGACTTCAGTGTCTTCATCATTCCCTTCTCCTCTTCCTCGATCTCTTCTCTCCACATGTTCAAACCACCTCAAATTCATCCACAAATATAAATGGTTTAATGTGAACAATTATCATACAACATTATACATGTTTGATATCATTAGAAATGTCTCCAACATTTGACTAATTATAGATTAATAATATTTTTACTGTTTAACAATCATAATTGTTGTTACAACACACACTCTCTTCTCATTTTAAAATGTTCATGTTGAATGTTCTTGACGTGAGATGTTTGATTTACTGTTTATATTTCTGAGTTTCTTAAATAACATTTTAAAAGTTTTAAAACGATGTTAGTATGTTTGATGATTTTTATTCTTATTAATGTTAACTGAATTGAAGAGATTGAATGTTGAATGCATATAAAATACACTTTTTTTTTGCATTGACAAATTGTGGTCTGCGGTTCATCATAAAGTGTGACACTGTCATTTTTCTGACAAAAAAAATCTTTTTTTTTTTTATAAATCATGAAAAAGTCACTGGAACAACAGAAGAAACATCAGCAAGAGTCACACGCATTTTGACAGATTTATAAGGGGATTTAACATAATTAATCTAAAATATCTGGAAAGGCAGAGGAGAGATGTCTTACTTTGCATAAATAATACAAAATCTTACGAATCTGCACAATTTTTTTTTTACATCTTAAGATAGTAATGATAAAGAGATGTGTGGTGTAGTTAGTAAATTAGTGAGAGTATATACCATTTTAATTTTGTATGCCTAATATATTTGAATAAAATAAATAAATAAATAAATTCCAGCCTAAATGTACCACCCGCGTGCAGAAATACAGTAGTATGTGAATTGCTATTCTTATTAGTGCATTACAAAATGCAAATATACTTAAATAACTCTTTTCCTTACAAATATAATATATCTGTATTAACCCAGTATGCCTGGTATGGCCTTATGATATAATGTTGCCTTGAGGTAACGCACAGTTTTTTGTGATTTCCTCTAAAACATTTGATGATATATAATGTTAAGCTCTTGAAAATACTTCTTTACTAACCAGTGAAGGTGACTCATATTTCTGTGGGTTATTAACTGGATGCAAATGAGTTAAAATATTGAAAATATGGAGGCGTGTGACCTGTGCACATGTGCTGAAACAAGACACAAAAGACAAAACTTTCATTGATTAGTGTTTGAGTTCTTCTCCGCTAGAGGTTTGGCCAATAAATGGGTGTCTCATTTTAATAAAAATAAACTAAAATACACTTGAGGCGACACCATACCATAGAGGAATAAAATAGTTATATGTCTACCAAGCTCTGATAATGTATTGAATATTATAATTGACTATCCAAAATATAAAGCTAAATACACATCAGCTTTAGAGGATTTCTAGTGTAACAGAAACTAATCAATGTTACTGTGGGTCTTTTGCCCTTTAGCTGCTCTACTCAACTATCCGGAGGGCAACAAGCGTGTCTTCATTTCTGGCTGCAGTGCTTTTACACAGACTGTAATGTGATTTTGTTCTGATCCGAGATCTGCACAACCACTGGGAATTAAGGAGAGTATTTCAGAACAAATAAATACAGAAATGTGAGATTTGAGAATAAAGCCTATATAGTTTAGGGTTGAGCAAAGTAGTAAACAGAACAAAGCGTCTTGAGCGGGAAACCCTCCGCTTGTTTGAAAAGAGGAAACGCGCAGTCATTGGCTAACAGTCATAAGCACACGTCACACACTAGCCAATCACAAGCCTCTGCATCATCGTGACACTCTGAGCTCGTGACGGTCCAATGCTATAAAAGCAGGAGGCGTGTAACAGAAACAGCATTTCCAGCACAAGCAGGACCGAGAGAGGAGAAACTGCAGCGATGGCAAGAACCAAGCAGACCGCTCGTAAATCCACCGGTGGCAAAGCCCCGAGGAAGCAGCTCGCGACTAAAGCAGCGCGGAAGAGCGCGCCCGCCACCGGCGGCGTCAAGAAGCCCCATCGGTACCGGCCCGGGACCGTGGCTCTGCGGGAGATCCGCCGCTATCAGAAGTCCACCGAGCTGCTGATCCGCAAACTGCCTTTCCAGCGGCTGGTGAGAGAAATCGCCCAGGACTTCAAGACGGACCTGCGCTTCCAGAGCTCCGCTGTCATGGCCCTGCAGGAGGCCAGCGAGGCTTATCTGGTGGGTCTGTTCGAGGACACCAACCTGTGCGCCATCCACGCCAAGAGAGTCACCATCATGCCCAAGGACATCCAGCTGGCGCGCCGCATCCGCGGAGAGCGCGCTTGAAACCCCCTGTGCACGCGCATCACACCCCAACGGCTCTTTTAAGAGCCACACCACTTACTAAAAACGAGACAATTTCCACTTTAACGCTGATTATAAAGCAACAAGATCCTTTGTCGTGTGTGATATGATATCAGTAAAAGTTAGGTGTGGGCAATTATACTGCTTCCTAAAACATACAACTGTCCACTTCTGTTTCATTTGATCAGAGTTTATAGCATTTGGATCAGACAGCCAGTGATAAGCACAACTAAATGATTTCAATGCGCCTATTTTCATTAAGCAGAAATGAGCACGTTATAAATGTGTTCATTATAAGTGCATAATTTGTCACTAACAAAACCAATATATGCGTGAACATGTGAGAGTGAATCTGAACTGGACAAGGATTTCAGATATTGCAGCCTGTGTGGGGACATTTGTCCTCATAATGTAGGATTCCCGTAAACATTTACATTTTCATTTCAACACACACACACACACACACACACACACACACACACACACACACACACACACACACACACACACACAGAGATGACATTAATATAATATCACAGATGTCGCTATTCACAATTTTACTATATTCAATATTGTGATTTGATGACTTGTGTCCCTCTTTGCTTACTTTGCTGAGCTTGTAGAACAGCGCTGTTCAATATTAACTACTGTAAAAAACATGATCTGATAAATTATTACTTAAATATTTAATATTTAATATAAAACAAGGGAAAGACTCCTGCAGATCGGGTGGCGGTTAAATGTTTCGCGCTCTATATTTTAGGGGAGGGGCGCGCGCATGTGACGGTGCTGGTTTCTGTCAGGTCCTATAAGCAGATGTAAAAGGTCTCCCTTCAACACTCGTCATTCATTCTTCGTCATCCTTTGACCAGTTCTACGATCTTGTAAACATGTCTGGAAGAGGCAAAGGCGGGAAAGGGCTCGGAAAAGGAGGCGCGAAGCGTCACCGTAAAGTTCTGCGCGATAACATCCAGGGAATCACCAAACCCGCCATTCGGCGTCTGGCTCGCCGCGGCGGCGTCAAGCGCATCTCCGGGCTGATCTACGAGGAGACCCGCGGTGTGTTGAAGGTGTTTCTGGAGAACGTGATCCGCGATGCCGTCACCTACACCGAGCACGCCAAGAGAAAGACCGTCACCGCCATGGATGTTGTGTACGCGCTGAAGCGACAGGGACGCACCTTGTACGGCTTCGGGGGATAAACGCCTGAAACCCGGAGAAACTGACGGACCCAACGGCTCTTTTAAGAGCCACACACTCCCGCACTGAAAGAGTCATGATTTAGCTGTGTCAATCAAATTAATTATAATAGGTTTTTAACAAAGTCATTTGACTTTATTAACGATGTTTTTAATATTTATAAATATTTTTCAGATGAGACCTAAAATATTGTGTATTACAAAATTAACAAAAAAGACAATTAGATCAAATAATTCTACAGTAAGCAGAAGTGAAAATGCTGAAAACAAAAGCATGTTTCTTTTTATTATTTAAATGGGTTTTTATGTGCTACTCCTGTAGTTTAAACAGTTCAACGGTTTCATGAATCAATGAAGTTCTGAGGAAAAGCTGTTTTTCAAGGGAGTCTGACCGTTATTGGGTCTCTTTTCTCCAAAACTCATTCTAATGTGCTTAGTTTTAATTACACGATGGTGCAAAATATGTCTAGAACCACTTATTTAATCAGAATTACCAACATCTAAAAATAAAAAGCGGGAAATGAAACAAAGGAAACCGTGTCGTTCAAACACAGGATGGTAGGCGGGGCTATCATTTAACCGCCTGTGATTGGCCCTCATTCCGCTCATGATGCTTTGAGTTGTCCAATGAAACACGAGTTTATGGGTTCGGCCAATGAAAACAGGCAATCAGAAGAACTCCGTGTCTCCTCGTAAATTAGCATAATGCAGTGAATAAAAGCCTCAGTGTCGCTCCTGAGTTCACACTGACTCGTCAGCTCTAGATCATCTCATCATGCCTGAACCAGCCAAGCCCGCGCCTAAGAAGGGCTCCAAGAAGGCCGTCACCAAGAGCGCCGCGAAGGGAGGCAAGAAGCGCCGAAAGTCCAGGAAGGAGAGCTACGCCATCTACGTCTACAAAGTGCTGAAGCAGGTTCACCCTGACACCGGCATCTCCTCCAAGGCGATGGGCATCATGAACTCTTTCGTCAACGACATCTTCGAGCGCATCGCCGGTGAGGCGTCTCGTCTCGCTCACTACAACAAGCGCTCCACCATCACGTCGAGAGAGATCCAGACCGCCGTGCGTCTGCTGCTGCCCGGAGAGCTGGCCAAACACGCCGTGTCTGAGGGCACCAAGGCCGTCACCAAGTACACCAGCTCCAAGTAGAGGCCGGAGCCGCTCACACAAAGGCTCTTTTAAGAGCCACACACTGGCCTGGAAAGAGCTGATCATGCTTGTAGAATCTATTGGAAATCTCATCATCTAAACTTAAAATGTTAACTTTAAGTGTTCAAAAGTTTATTTATAGTAATTGTTTATTTAAAACCATCTTATGATTGTTGATTGGTTACATGATTCATCCAAAGTGACCTGTTTTGCAAAAAATGAAAACTAGTTGAGGCTTTATAGATTAATTATTGGTTGGTTGGATTATTGATTTAAGTAAAATAAATGTAGATTTAAACCAGATGAACTACCACAGTCGATATGAAAATGTGTTTTAGGTGGACATATCAATACAGCGAAAAAATGTATATAAAATATATATATCACAAACGCAAAGAAATATGTATTTCATTTATTTTACAAATTCAATTCCTGCCTCAGGAGATTATAGACCCTTTTTTTTTTTACAATATTTTTTGTATATATATGTATTGTACTGTATAATAGAGAGCAATTTTCACTGACAGCAGCCACAAATAACTTACAAGAGAAGTGTAAATACAAAATACATACTTTATACGTGTTTCTGCTTGTGCTTTCATCACACATCAGCAGGGCTCTCAAGTGTCACGCATTGAGCGTGACAGTCACTCATTTCGGTTTTTTTTTTCACGCTCTCCCGCCACACATTGTATTTCTCACGTTGAAAAACTATTTGTAATATATTTATGACGCAGCGTCCAAAACTCTGGCCGCGCGACCCGCGCCGCTCTCACTGTGGAACCGGCAGGAATCAAGCGCGTCTCCTCTGGTGTTTTTCGTCTGGTGTTGTTAGCCAATCAAAAAATAGCACTATTGTTTCTGGGTAAGATTTAACGCAACAACCAATGACACCCCGTCGGCGTTGTTGTCCGGGTGGAAATCGGGAGAAATTCGGGAGAAAGGTCGGTCCGGGAGATTTTCGGGAGGGGCTTTGAAATTCGGGAGTCTCCCGGAAAAATCGGGAGGGTTGGCATGTATGGCTGCTCACTCCTAACCTAGTCTCAGCCTCAGACGTCACGCCCACGGAACATTGGCTAAACGTCTGATGCATATGGTACACTTAACTGGAAACACTTCAGGAATGTCGAAGTCGTCATCTGATTGGTTGAATTTTATCGGATTTCCGGGGGGGCGCGAGTGTCGCGTTTATTTTCGGTCCGCCGGGAAACAAAGTGCAGACCAAGGGGGTAATCCATCGACCGGAAGTTGAAGCCGGCCGGGTGCCGCCATGTTGTAGCAGAACTTCACTTGCGTTAGCATTTCCATTGACTCCCATTCATTTTTGCGTCACTTTGACAGCGAATAACTTTACATCTGAGGCGTTTAAAGACTCCATTTGTCCATTATTTATTTCTAAAGAAACACGACAATGTATAAAGGGCTCCATTACCTTCTATGTTACACTATGGCCCCGTAGAAACAGATTTAGTAAAAATAGGCTAACGATTGCGTCATAACCACTCGACTCTCTGTCGCGCTGTACAGAAATTACCGTACAGACAGCAGGAGAAGCTCGCAGGCGATCGGGGGGACGTCCCGTCAAGGGAGAAGCCCATAGATAATGAGTCCATAAAAGCAACGGAATACTTACTCCTGCTCACTCACGCCAAAGAACTCTTTGCTCAAGTTCCCCGTCTCTGCAAGATTAACGTTGGCAGTTTTCACGCACAGCTACTAGAAGAGTAACGTCTGTCAGACAGGTTGCTCACGTCATCAAGCTTAGTTTGAGTCGGTCTGAGTCTGCGCGTCAGGAACGGAAGTTCTCAAAAATCGCTAAAAGTGGGCTTCAACTGTCTCAACTGAGTTCCAATGAGATCGCTCTGTCCATTTCTTTTACTGTCTATGGTGCAGACGTGTGATTGCGGAAGAAAAACTGTTGTGTTTACATGAGTGACAATGAGCATTTATCAAGATCAGCTGAACGTAGGATTCTCAAAAGTATGCGAGGTTCACGGCAGACTCTTGAAGTTTTCTTCTCCTTCTTTGATTTTCTATGCTGACTGACTTGTTGCACGCCGGTCTGTTGTGGGGACATTTCCACGCACCGAAACGTGACGCTGAACGAAACGAACTGTAATTGGTTGTTTGACATGTCGATCAAACGGCCTTATGGGAGGGCCTTGGCCAAAGAAAGCTGCTATGAGTTCCAGACCTTCAGCCGTCAGTCTGAAGGTCTGGCTACGCGAGACTACTCCTAACCCTGCACTGCACTGACCTGGTGATGACCTTTACTGTCTATGGTGATGACTAAGGGACACTAATAACAGCTGAATATTACATGGATCCGGTGTTATGAGGCTTTTTAAACCGTACTTCCCTCTGGTTGTGTTTGTTAATCAGTGGAATAAAGCTTAGGTGTTAATGTTGGATGGAAGCTGTAAATCTCTGTGAAAAACAGGCCGATCATTCACATCCAAAAGAAACATAAAATCTGTGCTAAATGAAGGAAAACAAGTTGACAAATATATGATAATAATATATTATATTGAGAGATTTAAAAGCAATTTTATAAGCCGGTTATTTTTTACCCGGAACCACAAGTGCGACTTTGTGCCATTTTGTACAAAATAAAAGTATTTCAAAGCAAACTTCCCGGTTAAACATTAAAGCACTATAATGTGATAAATTGTAGAGAATAATTTAAATTTGTATTCAATTTTGTCAAAATTACCCTTAAACAATGCTTTTTTTTCTTTTCTTTCTTTTCTTTTTTTTTTCAAACCTGAGGTGTGTAAGTTCAGAATAATGAGGCCTGCGTTCAGTAGATCCAGAAAGAAACACAGCACCTGTGCTAATGGACTAAACTGTTTTACAGCGTCGTTTAATATTCCTCAAAAACATGAGCATGAACCACTGAGACTTATGCTGGCTGAGAAAAACAAAAACTAGTCAAAAACGAATTTCCTTTAAATGACAAACAAATACAGTCAGTAAAGATGTGGTCTGTATTTGAACTTTTCTTTATTTTGCAAATTGTGCTGTTCTATATGAACATTCTGCATTTATTTGATATAAAAGTTGAAGTAAAGGGACCCCTTCTGTTCAAAGTTGGGTATTGCATATAATATTGTTAAAGTCCTTATATGATGACATCACAAATGTGAGCCCAGCAGCAAAGAAGAGCATGCGGTCATGGCTATTATTGCTCCTTTATTTAAGTTGTTTTGAAGGCACTTTCGGTATGTAGATGTTGCTACATTATAATTCCTATGCTTATTTAATTGTTATATCTTATATCTCGGATGTAAATTTAGTTTTCTTTGTTTCGTGAATTGCACAATCTGTTTCTGATATAGTGGATGCTAACTATATGCAATGTAAAAGCCTTTGTTGTGCTTATGTGAACATGTAATTGACTGTACATTTAGAATTCTGTATTTTGTATTTTTTCAGTTTTACGTTATTCCTTGGGCAACAGTAAACCTTGGAAACAACCCCTGCGTCTGTTGTCTTTGGGAGGCGTTATCTGACTTCATACTCAAGCAAGGCGTTTGAGATAAAGGGCAGAACACAAATGTATTGGGGATTTTCCCGCCCCAATCACAGACACACTCTTAAAACAAATGTTTGGCCTCAATAAAAACAGCTTGCATCAAACTTTTTGAGTTATGACAGCTTCTAATGAAATTATATTGGAACAACAAACTGAACTGAGCTTGAGGAACTTAATTTTTTGCATGAACACAATTTTTTTTAAGTTGATTACACATAAATTAAGTTCAAACTAGTTTAAAAAATAATAAACTCATAAATGGACTGTTGCCAATTTATTCTTATCTGTTTTAGTTCAAATTAACAGCTGGCATAACACATACTACATATATTATTTAGCTTGTACATTTATTCAACAATATTTTATTTGTCACTGGCATTACATACTGGCATCATTGTTCATAGAACAACAAATATTGTTGAATGATTCGACACTTGGGTTGAAGTTTCACATGCAGCTTTATTGGGACAATCCATAATGGTAATCTATATAACGAGCAAAGACTCAAATACACAGGCAAACAATTCAAATAAGCAACAGGGCAGAAAACTCAGAAAACTGGCAGAGAATAAAACAAACAAGACCCAGGAAAACGCTCAGATGCCGTGTGTAACAACATACAAGACTTCTTCCTCCTCCTCCTCCTCCTCCTCCTCCAGTTTATAATACCAGTTTAGCTCAACCGATTACCAAGCAATGCTTCATGTTGTTCAGTCTGTGTGTAAAAAGAGCATTAGCAATTACAGAAAACACACTTCAGCAAAACATGATCAGCTCAAAGTGGAGGAATCATTTCTGGTCCCAAATGTGTATAAATGTCACTGGTAGTCACTGTGTGAAGAGTTATTGGGTATAATTTGTCACAGTTTACTTTATTCTGCTCTCCTCACTTACATAAATGAACTATAGTGTCCTGCACACACTAGTAAAACAATATCAAATATTATATCTGGTGTCTGAATAATTTTTGTTTTGACTGTATATCATCTACATTTTGAACACAACCGGACTTCACTACTGACAAATGCTTGGCAAATATTTGATTTATGAGTCTGACATATAAAGCATATCCCTCTATTGCATGATATATGAAATAATAGAGAAAAAAAATATTTCCACACATTTTATTACCAGTCATAGAGCACATTAAACAATTCAACACATAATTTACAAAAAAATATATTAATAGGGGTAGATCTAGGTATGTTACTTTGGCGCAACAACATGCAATAATGGGAATAAAAACAAAAAGTGCAGTCTATTTAATATATATCTCTTTATTTCATAACAAAACACATTTTATGAAAGATCTTCAACATCAACTTCATTTAAAAAAAACATTTGTGCTGAAAAAGTAATACAGTTAAATCCAGTTACCATCTTAGTGGGGTTTGTTACCTAGGAGTAACAATGCACAACAAAGGAGTATTATTTTTATGCATTCATGCTCATTAAATCACGTGGAACAACCAAAACAGTGTCCACTGCCTGACTCCTCTTTCTGCCATAGAATGTTGTTATGTTCATTGTCACTGAAAAAGATAATTACACAATTATTATATGTATCTGGAAATATTGTAGGCAGATTGAACATTTGGTGCACACACACGCACGCACACACACACACACACACACATCTGAGCTTACAAAGCTACAAATTCTAGGCTATGCATACTTATGGCTAAACTGTCATCATAAATATTGTTATTGTTAAAGTATTTTAAAATAAAGTATTTGTCAGTATGTGCCTTGTTTTTATTTTTAAGTCTTGGTATCCTTCCATCTGTGTGAAATGTTATATTGCTGATAATATTGTATTGCTAACTTGCATGAAAACAGGGAATTCTCATTCCACTGTTGCATATTGTTGCTTTGAGGCAACATAGCTATTTTACCCATTTACAAAATAAATATTCAATGAAAACATAATCAACAGAGTGAAATTAAATCAGAACTTACCCAAAATTGTGAAAATATTTTTTATTTCATGGAAATCCTAAGGAAAATGTCACTTTTTCAAAGTTTTGTGGAGCTGAAAAAACATGGCTGCCGCATGTGAGTGCAGGTGAGGAAAAGACATTGAAAAGGGGGTTGGACAAGTCATTTGATCAAATACAAGCATTCTATTAGCTTTTCATACTTCCTCCAGATTAAAATAAGCTTTTTTTTTGGTGTATGATTTTGTAAGCCTGAGAATATGAGGGAAAATGGGTATGTTACCCTGAAGCAACACTATGCAATAGAGGGATATACTCACAGTTGTGATATGTGATGTTGAAGGCGACAGGTCCTCTGATTGTGAAGCCGAGGTAGAAAGACACGCGTCCTTGTTTGCTAACTTTGGCCTGTTTGTGGGCGTTGACTTCAATCTGTTGCCCGTTTCTAACAGCAAACACTCGATGATCCTCCACCTTCCCTTCGATTCGCTGAAGACATTCAACTTCTACACTTTCATATCCTTCAGCGAGGAGCTCCAGATCCCTTTGGTGCAGTCTTGAGTGAACCGGTCTCTCCAAGCCTGTCTGATGTGGTTTTAAGGCATGAACGAGTCTCTGCAAGCCTTCTCCTTTCCCGTAGAAGAACAGAGGAACCAGGAAGCGACGGTGAAGATGTTTCTGATAGGTCCTCTCGTATGACTGACTCATATATTGCACACAGTCTCCAAGGTTTGGAGGGTTTGGCTTTGCTTCATCGGGCCAAAAGAGCAAAAGGACCAAGAGGTAAAACTCTGGGCTTCTGCCTTCAGCTTCGGTCGACCAAAGTTTCTGTAACATGTCCTGAAGCTCTTCTGTTGCTCCCGCCGGTTCACCCGCCTGACTCAAGATGAGGTTGGCAAGAATGTAGAGGATGGTTTGGGTTTCATCTTCGGACTGGGGTTTTTCAATCGCACTCAAATTCTGTTTAAGCACATTGATGTCAGATTTGAGGAAATTAAGCATTCCTGCAAAAGTCTTCTGTTTTCTCTCATTCAGGGTCTCTTCTTCAGTCTGCGTTTCCTGTGTAAAGTATAGCTTGTAGCAATCCTCAACATCTCTACGGACGTATTCTGGTTCCTCTTTTTTGCTGCTTAGGCTTGAGAATGTCAGGTACCATTCAAAGAAATCATACTTGGACTCAACTTTACCTCTGAGACCATTGATGAAATCATGGTATTGTTGTTCAAGAGGATTCTTTGGACTGATTAAATCATAAATCTCCTTGCAAACCTGTAGAAAACCAAAGTGGCCCCAGATATTGAATTTGGTGTCGTCATCTAACTCGTCTTCAGCTGCTTTCTCTTCATCTTCAAATGCTTTAATGGCAGACTCTGCAACGCGCAAACGCGTATCTGTAAATGGTTTATTCACGTTAACCCATATACTTCCAGTCCAGATCCTCGACAGGTGGTTTTTGTGAACTTGCCCCAATGTGTCCCTAATATGAGATTTTTTGGGGTCTCTTTCAATTGCCTCTTTTGCCCATTTCTCTGCCTCACGGTATTTTCTTTTCTCAGTAACCTTGATGTAATACAAACGTGAAAGTGCTTGAGGATAAAACGGGTCTGTGGAGAACAAACGTGAAGCCCTCTCCAACAAACCAATGCATTCGATAGTAGTACCTTCCCTCATGATGTCAAGAATCAGTCTGGAAAATATCTCCTTTCCTGTCAGACCCTGAGGTCTTGTGAATAACAATCTCTTGCAGATTTGCTCATAATCACTCTCATTTCCTTTCACCATCTTGTTCAAAAAGTCAAGAGTAATGTCAAATCTTGTCAGATTGTTCTTAATGACCATTTTCAGACATGCATCAGCAATCATCTGATGTTTCAGACGTATGCAGTTGGCTTTTCCGTCAGAGAAAATGACTATGAGATCCATGAAAGGCTTCATTATCTCTTCCACCGAAGGTTTTCCATCAGTGAATTTCTCGCACAAAGACTTCGACAAGTGTGAACCCGGGACATATGAATTTATCAAAGCCAAAAAACTGAGAAGTTTTGTGCTGCTGGACGTTTTGTCCTTTTCAATGAGATTGACCATTTCTCCTGTGATCACTTTCTCTGCGTCCTCTCTCTGGAAACCTCCCCGCATTATGTTAAAGGCATGAAACGTTTTTGACATTTCCTTGTGTTTTTTTTCAATCTCCAGGCTTTTCTGAGCAAACCTCTCCTTCTCCTCTGGTAAGAGCTCCAGTTTCAGCTTCACAAAGACTCTCCCTCGAACAAGACTCTTCCTAACAACATTAATAATGACGAATGCAGGACCGTCGGTCTGATCTTGCTGAAGCTTTGACTGCAGTTTCTTTAATAAGTAACGGAGTGGCTCGTCATCACTGTGATCCAACAGGAGAAGCACAGGTTTTTTATGGGTTTTATATTTTCCTATCAGTGCATCGGTCATATTTTCAATCTCTCTTGTAATCTCTGTTCTTAACGGGTCTTTCCAGGTTCCACATGTGAACTTGTCGCTCAACTCCTGCAGTATCTCTCTGGCTAGTGCTGATCCGCCGCTGTCTTCATCGCACAACAGATTTATGGTTGTAACTTTCCACTGGCTTTTTCTCTGTAGTCGGATCTGTTGCAGAAGTTTTTCCTTCAATTGTTTGATTTTCTCTTCAGAGGGTTTGGAAGCAAGAATCAGTGTGTCGTTTAGACTTAAGTCTTCAGTGTTCCAGTCCAGTAGGATCACGACTGGAGTTTGAGTGTTAATGCCCCTATTATGGATTTCTTTAATCAGGTTTCCCCAGAGCTCATCCTTGATAGGCAGATCATTGTCCCGCTTTCCCTTGGTGTCTAGTAGCAGCAGCACAGTTTTCTGATCTTGTTCTGCATGTTCTTCATTATAAAGCAGAAAAAGGTCCAGCACTTGTTTCGACAGCTCTTTGGTGTCTATGTCAGAATCGATGGCTCTGGCACATCTGAGATCTCTCCGGAAGTGCCAAAGCACCTGCATGCCGAGGGTTGATCCTCCACTGCCAGGCTGGTATCGTAAAGAAACATCACTGATAAGACAGATTTTTTCTTTTTGCCTCTCGATTACCTGTATTAAATCATTAAAGCCGTCCCTTTCGACCAATGGTAAGTTTACCGATGTGTAAAAATTCAGCCAAGTTGGTGGGGCTCCTTGGAGAAAGTCGAGCTCTTGCTGTCTGTCTCTGTCCGGGTTTATCTCTACAGCCTCAAACATATCGGACCATACAATGTCGAGGCATGATAGTGAATCTCTAAGTTCAGGTGGAATTGAGATTGTTTCACCCGCATTGCATGAAGGTAATTGGTACATCATCAATCCTGTTTTATTTTCACAGCTATCTCAAAATTGTTGATATGTTCCTGCGTGTCCTTATTCCAGTGCCGAGATGGGAATCAAGAAGAACAGGATGGGTATAGTTCTTAGCAATGGCTAAATAAACACAAAATAACAAAGATAAAGGATTACTGGAAGATGTGCAGAGTGGGAACAAAAGAAACATCCATGGCATAGACATAAGACAAAAATCACATTACCATGATTCCACACCTAACAAGAAATGCTAGGATTTGCTTGTTAGTACACGTTATTATTTGTAGCTTCATTCAAATATAACTTACTTTAAATTAACTCAATTAAATCATGGTTCCATGTACTATTGGAATCACTGTGGACCCTGTTCACGTTTGAGTGAGTATTAAAGTTATAAAGCGCCTCAGCACATAGGAAATATGGCAAGGTGATTCCTTCCCTCTTCAGGGAACTCGCGCTGCGTCGATTGAGGCCGAGGGAATGTCTATACCGACGCCATCATAGCGACAAGTGTCTGTCCAGTGTGAAATCGCGAGGAGCAGAAAGTAAATAAAGTAAATATCAAAATCAAAAGTAAATATCATTACTGCAATTGTGTTTACTGGTCCCTGGAGCGTACGATCACACCGGTGTGATTAGACTGGCCAGTGCATCACGTGATCAACTGCTAAATTCATTCATTTAGAGTTTGTAAAATATACACTTATGGCTATGGAAACGGCAATAATAATCATTTCCATTATAATTAGACGATACATATTGTATAAGTAACTTTCAAGTATAAAGGTGTTTAAACAACAAAACATCCACTTGCACATATTTGACAATCGGAGTATCAGATATTTCCTGCTATAGCTAACAAATTTGTGTATATCTTGAATAAGAAAGGAAAATTAAATAAAAGCAGATCATCAATCATTCAGATGTGGCTGCGGTGTGTCACATGACAAGCAATGACGTGTCACCATGGAAACCATAAAGTGATATGATCTAACTCGCTAATGGGTCAGACAGAATATTTTAAAATTACGTGTATGAAAAGGTTAAGTAAGGCATACATTTAAATGTGTCGTTGTTTTGTTTTGAGTGTATGGTCAATAAATAAAGGAATTAATAGAGATGGGCACAAAAATGACCAAATTGCCTCCCGTTTGTCGCGCCCCACTTGTCATGTCTCTATTACCCACCAGTGTGACGAGCCCCACACTTTGAGAAACGCTGGCTTAGATAGAAGGGCCCCTTTGTTAAGGGCCTGAAACACACGAACAACTGTTCAGACAACCGCTCACATTAGTGGGGACTTTAGGAACATTGCCTGGTCTAGGGTGAAGAAATACTTTGACCATACCAGGTGAAACCGACAATTCTTGCAAATATCCTATTCTTTTAAGAGAAGTGATAGCGAGAAGGATCAAAGCTTTTAAGGTCAGAAACGTGTCCGGACGCTCCTCAATGGGCTCGAAGGGAACCAGGGAAAGGCCTTGAAGGACAATGGCCAGATCCCATGTCGGCACCCTGGTACGAGCTGCAGGCCTCAGCCTCAGAGCACCACGGAGGAAACAAGACACCAATGGGGTCTTTACCCAAAGACATTCCACCCAAAGGAATGTGGTAAGCACCTATGGCCGCCACATAAACCTTTAAAGTGGACGGGGATAGACCTGCAGTGAACCTGCTCCTGCACTGTAACAACCAGGAAGTTAACTGAGTCTAACTGACGGTCACTACACCATGAAGTGAAGACTCTCCACTTCAGAGCATAAAGTTTCCTCGTGGAGGGAGCTCTGGAGTGTAGAATGGTCTCCACAACCTCAGTTGAGAGACCTGTCCCTATGAGCTGGGTCCCCTCAGAGGTTCCACAGTTCTGGACGGGGGTGAACAATCGAGCCCCATGCTTGGGACCGAAGGTCCCTCCTGACGGGTAACTCCAGCGGAGGTCCGTTCGAGGAGAGACACTAGATCGGGGAACCATACTCTGCCCGGCCACTGCGCGGCTATAAGAAGTAGGCGTACATGGTCCCTGCAAACTCTCTCCAGAACTCCCAGAAGCAGAGCGTTCGGGGGAAAAGCATATAAACGTAGCCACGGCTGTACCATATATATCCAGTCCCAGAGGAGTTGGATGCTTGAGGGAGAACCAGAGTGGACAGTGAGACGTCTCTCGCGACGCAAACAGATCCACTTGTGGCTGGCCGAACACCCTCCATATCTGCTCCACACCCTCGGGGTGGAGCCTCCATTCCCAGGCCTGGGCCCTGCCTCGACAGCATGTCTGCTCCTATATTCTGACCACAGAGGGATTAGGCGCACCAGTTTGCAGAGTGGACGCAAGCGCAAACCCCCATGGTGATTTATATAGGCCACCACATGATGGCCCCTGAGATTTGTATGGAAGTTCTTCAGAGCAAGGAAAACAGCCATCATCTGCAGTCGGTGGATGTGCCATGAGAGATGATGGTCCCTCCACAGACCCTGAGTCGAGCGTCCTGCTAGGATCGCTATCCAGCCCGTGAGAGAGGCATCTGTCATTAGCGTCTTGCGACTACAAGAAGCTCCCAATACAGGACCCTGGGACAGGCACCAAGGTTTCTTCCACATAACTAGGGCATATAAGCATCGCCACGTGATCCTGATCTTGCGAAAGTAGTTGACCCTCGGGGAAAACCCTTTGGTCCTGAGCCACCACTGCAGGGTCTCATGTAAAACAGGCCAAAAGGTATCACGTTGGACCCAACAGTCTGCTGCCATCAGACCCAACAGCCTCTGAAACTGTTTAACAGTGAGTGACTGGTCTAGCGTTATTCTTTTCACAGCTAAAAGGATGGACTCTATGCGTGCCGGTGAGAGGCGTGCCTGCATCAACATTGAGTCCCAACGCCTAGAAAGGTGGTCCTCTGTAATGGAGAAAGCACACTCTTGTTGGCGTTTAGTCGTAACCCCAACTCTTTCATGTGGGCGAGGACGACATCTTGATGCCGAACCGCCAACTGATGCGACTGAGCCAGAATCAACCAATCGTCGATGTAGTTCATGATGCGAATACCCTGCAGACGCAGAGGAGCCAGAGCTGCATCTACGCATTTCGTGAAGGTGTGGGGTGATAGTGCTAGGCCGAACGGAAGAACTCGATATTGGTCAGCTTTGCCCCTGAAAGCAAACCTCAGGACCTTCCTGTGATGTGCAAGGATGAATATATATGAAAGTAAGCGTCCTTGAGATCTATCGTGACAAGCCAGTCCTCGGATCTGATCTGTGGCACGATTTGTGTCAATGTTAACATTTAGAATTTAGAATTTAGAATCTTAGAATTTTAACATTTAGAATTTTAGTTGCATGACTGACTTGTTCAGAACTCTCAGATCCAAAATGGAACAAATACATATTGTGCTCAAGTTTTATTAACTAAGTCACGAACACATAACTAACATACGAACAATTACAGATACATGGGTAGATGGTAAATGACAGAATTAAACCGGAAATGAAATGAAGCTACGGAAAAGATTCATTGAACATGAAAAGAACCATCAGCTTATAATTTTTAGAGCACCTCATTAAATGTATACTTGCATGGCCTTTGCAGTGAAAACATTTCATGAAGTTCCTGAAAAAGAGTTTTGATGGTTCTGTGAGTGTCAAACGTTGAAGTTGCAATCATTCTCTTCTCCGTTGGAGGAAGAAGATATGAAGAACTTGCATGGTTAGTTCGACTCTGTTCTGGTCGAAAGTTCTCTCTCTCTATCCATGAGTCAAGTCAAGTCACCTTTATTTATATAGCGCTTTTTACAATACAGATTGTATCAAAGCAGCTTCACAGTGATAACATGAAAATAATACAACAAAGTTTGTTTCTAGAAGAAAATTGCGTCAACGTCCACCTTAAGTAAGGCAGATCAATAATATTGTTGAATATTAAATGTCCCCAACTAAGCAAGCCAAAAGCCAAGGCGACAGTGGCAAGGAACCCAAACTCCATCAGGGACAGAATGGAGAATTAACCTTGGGAGAACCCAGACTCAGTCGGAGGACCAGTTCTCCTCTGGCCAACGAAGGAACAGTGTATGATGCGGGCAGCATTACAAGTCAAATTGGATCGGAACGTTTAAAGTATTTATCTATTTCCATCTGTTTGGAAGTCGAAGTAATCACGCTCATGAGCTCATGGCTGGTTGTGAGTTAAGGCCTGCAAAGGCCACGCAGGACAGCACCGCACTCAGGACGTACCGAGAAGGCCAAGAGAGTGAAGGGCTTGTGTATTGGCCATTTAAAGCCTGAGAAAGGTCCCACCTTTCAGGGTTGGCTCAACCATAAGAAAGGGGGAATTTCTAAGCAGGAGATTCCTCTGTTGGGAGGATTTATGACTCTATCTCAAGTGTGGTTAGACATTGGCCTTGCCGTTTGTGTCCATTTATACTCAGATAGATATAACAAACACACACTGCATTCAATGTAACCCCACAATACAGGTGGGGTTACATTGACCGTTGGTTGTATAATAAAATACATACGGTAGTATCAAAGACATAATAGTACATAAGACAGTAAATCATTCACACAGACTCCTAGGGTGCATGTTCATTTATAGATCAGTTCGTCCATAAATTGATGCAAAGTCTGTTTTAAGGGCTGTGGGTCTTTTCTATGGCCTCTGCTTTTTCCACTTGACCACTTTTTTAACAGCAATAAAACCAACTCATCTCATCGTAGTCATGGTAACCAATACCCTTCTCGCCCTTGTTGGGGGAATGGGACCATAGATCCCAGAGTGAGTTTTAAAGATTGTTTGTTAAATATAACTGTTTTTCTCAGTCGTTACAACCCATTCTCAAAAAAATATCCACTGATTATTACCGTTATTGTGCACCAAATATTGAAGTCTCTGTCATCGGTTGGTACTTCATTATTACCTATATTGTGTATGTTGTCTTACAAAGTGTAACACAAACAATGAAGCACTAAATTACAGTAACCAACAGTAGATTTTGAGTTCAATGTAAAACAGCATTGCAAAGGAAACTTCAAATAAGAAACTATTACTTATTGTTTTTTTCTGTGTTGGTCAGAAGAGAGAAAGTATCTCTCTCTCTCTCTCTCTCTCTCTCTCTCTCTCTCTCTCTCTCTCTCTCTCTCTCTCTCTCTCTCTCTCTCTCTCGTTCGTCATTTAATGCCAAGGTTATAAAACAAAATAAATATATGCTTATTTTTAGGTTTTTTTAGATTTGCAATGTTAATAATCGTGGAAACGCATCATCACAGTCTGTGAAAAACAATGTATTTGCCACAGTTAAATAATAAATATATGTGAAATGTGTGTCTCACCGATCTGCAATAGTCCGCTGTTGTTCAGTGTTCAGTAACATGAGGAAACACAAGCTTTTATTGAGTGAGATATCACATGCATTGTGTGTCATAAACCTGTTACACCTGAAGTGTTTTCAATCTTGTGAGAAATTAATGACTCATTTACAAAGAATGTTTATGTATGTTTATGTTTGATCTTATACCATAAATGACACTGACATTAATATTGTTGCATTTTGGATACATGACAAGTTAATATATTTATCAAGCCATTAATAGTAAGTCTACACTAATATGGGTACAGCACATGCATATATTTATGCACATATTTGTTTTCCATTTTCTTGTATAGATAGTCAAGTCACCTTTATTTATACAGCACTTTTACAGTATATTGTTTCAAAGCAGCTTTACAGTGATAAAACAATGCAACTCAGTTTTGGCCTCATCGGGTCGTGCTGCTCATCATCGAGGAGATTCGCCCTCATATGAAGCGCTTTGAGTTACTCTATACATGCAACACATTATTATTGTTATTCTTTTGTGATTTAGGGAATATGATGGAGATTTTAAAGAGGAATAGCACTAATGTAATATGTGTAGTTTGAGGGAGAAATTTAACGGATTTACACATTATGCATCAAATTATAATGTCAAACACAATATATATACACTACTACTCAAAACTGTTGATTAGATTTAGCAATATATACAGTATGTTGTATATAGTACAGCTTATATACTAACCTTTATTTCAAGTGAAGCTGAGAAAACATGATTGAGGAACAGGAAAATTAATTGTCAAGTTCTTAAATTATTTTTTTAATTATTGTAATTCTTAGGTACTAATGTTATGATTTATTTATTTGTTTTTTGTTTGTTTGTTAATAGGGTCTTTACACGGAAAACCATGTGCATGAAAGTTGATTAACATTTTATGTAAAATATGCAGTATTGTATAAATCCCCCGGACTGAAGGAATGACCCGCTTGCATTTACTCCAGAAAGTGTCTTTTTAAATTAAACATGATGAAAAGCATAGAAATGTATTTACTGGGAAAAGGTCAGGGTTTTTTTTTTTTTACCTGAAACAATACTCATTAAAGTCATTTCATTTCTGTGAACATGAAAGTTATGACACAATAACACCTCAGTAGTCCTCAGTAAAGTAAATATTGAACAAAAACTTAAATTAATTTATATCACACTAAATGCAGTGCAGATGCTTTTCTGTAGATTCATATTTCCATCAGTTTTCAGTTCAGCAATGTTGGAACAGGTTGAATTTCAACTTTAATTGAAACTCTATTAAACAGGACAGAAGCAGGTTGACGATCTGCATTAATCTATGTTTATATTTATGCATTTTTAAAGTATTTTCACTCAAAGATTATTTAAATCTGTTAATAACCAGATTTTTCCTGTAAAACTAAAGTTAACCTGATTATAAGAAGTTAAAACATCAAACTCTCAGAGAATGTCAGGAATCTGAAATGTTCTCGGTTTAGATTAACAATCTGCCTTTGACTGAATGTATTGAGGTTTCATTTACTTTCATTTCTCTCTCAGCAAACGTGAGAAAGCATTTGTTCCGAAAGAGGCGTTGGATGCACACACGTTCAGTTTCAGATTCGCTTTCTTGGAACTTCAGTTGCTCTCCATTGTTGCATAGGTTTCCCTTTGATTGTCATGAACATTTGAAGAATATTAGGCAGAGATGGGGGACTCGAGTCGCAAATTTAAGGACTTGAGACTTGCTTGACTAAATTAAGAAAATGACTCGACTTGACTTTGACTTGAGATCCAATGACTTGAGACTTGACTTGACTTGAACTGTATGACTAGAGAATGACTTGATATACATTTTTATATAAATCATCACATTCACAACATCAATTGATAAACAAACTGAAAGCAACGGAACCATTGACGTCAGTCATCAGATTCTGCGCGATTGCGTGACGCTGCACAAGCCCAGAAATAGCCTATACATCGCGGTGAGCGCGCTAAATACAAAAACATCTCCCTGCATCGTATCTTTTTGGATATAAACACTAGAAAATGACCATATTCATGCAAGCAGATTTGTTGTACGCATAATAACTGGCAAGGGATATCGGACGACCATCACAACCTCGAACAGTCGAACTTCATTCACCACGTCTAAAAGTAAGCTATGGCTTGTTTAACCTGTTTGTTATAGTTAATTTGACTATCTTTAAATCTAGAGAGAATAATATTGGTCAAAACAGCATGCCTCTTTATACACAATTATGTTTTCAAATGTAGCTTAATATTGTCAATATTCAAATGATAATTAATGATGGTATATGTTTTGTATAACATTTGCCACATTTCTTTTTAAATCATGCTTTAGAGCCAAAAATGTTGTTCTTTCCAATGACGAAAAACAATATAGAAAACTGTTAGTTTTGTCGTTTATGTTTCTCTTAATGTTATCAGGGGGTTGGTGGCAAAAAATGCCAGCAGAATTAATATGCACCCAAAATTCAAAATGTGGTGGAAAAATGGCCCTAGTATGAGTTATTTTCATAATTATAACATATATTAAAAAAATATTTCCAGATTATTGGCGCGATTGCAAATGTGATGATTTTATAAAACAGTTCAGTAAACAAAGAGTGAATTTGTGATGTGACATTTTAGACATAATATTCCAAATATTTTCTGTTTTTGCTCTATTTCTCCAATGACAATAGTTCCAAACAAGCCACAGAAAGAGTTATGCGTATTTGTGATTCAGTGACCTAGTTGCTTAGTTCCAGAACGAATCTGTCATTTTGAACAAATCAGTTGACTGCTTCTATGACTCGTACATTAAGACGGTGATTTGGCGCCACCTATTGGCGGTTTTAACTTCATAATAGGCTAAATGCCAACGGCTGTTATATAACTTATATAAAGGGGATGCCAGTTTGAAGAATGCCATTTGGTGGCATAGGAACCATTATACTTGAATTGTGAATTGTTTAATAGCTTTTAAAGGTCTTCTGCAATGTTTGAGGCATATTTATTTTTTCATGCTTTAATGTTGGCCTAATTTCAGTTACATTCACATTTTAGGCTATGTAGTTTGAAATTGTATTTATTTTTTATTTTTTAGATTTTTATTGTAGTAACCACTCAGCTGTATGTGGAAATGCATATTTAAAAAAAAAAATATGTTGCAAATAAAACCATAGTCCACAACTTATGTAGTTTTAACTTATTTTAATATATAAATTCAGTGAAATCATCAAACGTTTGTATGACTTGCCAGTGACTTGTGACCCAAGCTACGACTTGACTTGACTTGCTTGACATAAGGCAGTGACTTGACTTGACTTGCTTGACATAAGGCAGTGACTTGACTTGACTTGCTTTTATAAAAAATTGACTTGGACTTGCTTGAGACTCGAAGGTTAAGACTTGAGACTTGCTTGTGACTTGCACATGTGTGACTTACTCCCACCTCTGCTATTGAGTAGTATGAAGCAGCAGACTCGGAGACCTGCATCTACAGTCCCCCTGCACCCAGAGTCCCGCATTCTCAGACCCCTCGTTTTTCGAGACAGCGCCTCCTATCAAATTGTATCGGATAAACATGTGAAGAACATGTGAAGAACTTAAGGCAAAACGTGAGTAGGCTATCTTCAATTTTATTTAGCGAATCGTAGTAGCCTACTCGTTCGATTTATTTTTTAATAAAACTAATTTAGCTCATCGATACAACATATGAATAGTCCATTTAATATTTGTAAAGATAGTTTGTAACAAGATTTGAGCCGTTAATGTATGTTTTTTCGCCCTCTTCCCCCCGAAAATATTTTGATAGCTAACGTTAGCCTTTAACCTTGGACTTTTTGTTGATATGTCATAAATGCTGCAGTGATTTTCACTGCCCATTTTGTGCCCCCATATATTTCAAACCCACAAAGTTGTCCAAAGTTCAAAAACATCTCAAGGGACACTTCAACAGAGCACTGCAACATGAAGGTAACATTTGCAAACATCTTGTTTCTTTTTTTTCTTTCTTTCTTTTTGAAACATCATAAGACATGTGCTATCGGGCCTATACTGTTGTGGGCTATTCCAGGGTACATCGATCACCCCTGCCGAACCCAGCAACATATCATTTTATGATTATGCAAAGCGACTTATAAATTAGTTTTTTAATGCAATTGAAGACGAAAAGTAAAGTCACGAACACAGTTTTTTCTTCCTTTTTTCTTTACAGCAAGATGATGTTTAGGTGATCATTAAATAAAGTACAGAATTGTTTATTATTGGTGTTTTGTCTATTCTGATTTGTTTTGCTTCGCATTCAAAATATAAAAAAAAACAGATTTTGTAATGTTAGCATGGTAATGTTAATTAGACCATTATAGGTTTGAACTGAAAGAAAAATTGGAATTTGAATAAAAAAAATAAAAATAAAACATTGTAGCAATATAATATCACATACTATTTTTCAGAAGATAGTTCAATCTGTAATTGTATCCCTTCCATCGCAATGAGGTTTTTTTGGCACATGCATTAAGCAGGGAACGCAAATATGTATTGGATCATTTTTTTGGAGACCGTAATATTGCATCCAATTGTTTTTAATTGCATTTGGATAAGCGTGCGCTGTACTCTGTGTGCGGGTGTTATACGATCTTTCGAACAGCAGGAGGCGCTGTGTTTGAAAAACGAGGGGTCTGAGAATGCGGGACTCTCCGTGGGGGACTGTAGATGCAGGCTCCGAGTCTGCAGCTTCATAATATTGGCTGATATTAGGCATGACAGCAGGGAACAAAGGGCTCAGTAAACATGCATACACACACACACACACACACACACACACACACACACACACACACACACACACACATAACCTGGTCTCACAGAATTCCGTGAAATGAACACGGACCCTTAACTCAAAATCTGTGGCAGTTTCACGGAATCGCCGAAAATTCCGTGATGGGCCCACGGAAATGATGCCTATGTAAGTCAATGACAGGCAGCATCCGTGGTCCACACACGGATTCCCTGTTCGGACCTGCGCTCCCCCAATTGACGTCGTTTTATAATTTGGAAACGTATCGCTTCATTCTGGGTTTACTTTAAAAAGTTCTTCACTTTAATTATTTATTTTGAAAGTGATTTTAACTTGATATTGCATTGTTCTGTCGTCGTTTGATCGCTATGATAACTTCTGGTCAGTGGTCTGTTCCGTGACGGTACCACGTAATATTCAGTCTCACTGCAGTTCGTGATATGGTCACGTAATTTAGTATATTGATTCTTGACACGGACACGCTAATTTAGTTATTTTCGTGATATCAGCACGTTTTTTAAACTAATGTATTTCAATAGGAAGCATCTTTCGTGATCACAGCACGATTCTTTCTGCCTGTCGGGCTGCAGCAGAGAAACTGTTTAATCAACATTTATTCACGAGATTTTATCATGGTTTATTTATTTTAATATTATTTCGGTCTTATTGCCAGGGAAGCTGGATTGCTATGCTGTTTATTTTATTAAATGATATTTTATTAGTAGGAAATCGCGCTGAAGAAGTCTCGTCCCGAACACATCGCGATATTTGGCACCAGTTCACGACACGTGTGCCAGATGTTGGTAAGTAGTTGTAAATACGCTGTCATTAATAATGTTTGATATAATGTATTTTCTGTTTGTCGATATTATTCAGATTAGCTCATGTTCAGTCACTGCATTATATCTGTCATCTCTCCACGGAGGCTTTGCGTTTCATTGCTGTTTCATTCTCTGTTCCGGTGGTCTCTGTTCCCGTGGTCCCGAGCCCGGTGGTGTCTGTTCCGGTGGTCCCAGTTCCGGTGGTCGCAGTTTCGATGGTCCCAGTTCCGGTGGTCCCGAGTCCGGTGGTCCGGAGACGGAGGAGGAGGAGAAAGGTCTCCTCAACGACTTGTCCGGTGGCCCCTAACCCAGAGACCATCCCGGAGGTGACTGCCATCCCTGACGCGCCGCCCAGGCGACTTGCTCTGCCCGCGCCGCCCAGGCATCCTGCTCTGCCGGCCCCGCCCGAGCTGCTCGCCCTGCCGGCGCCACCCCGGCGGACCGTCACGTCTGCCGAGCCAGAGACTGTTCACATCACGTCTGTTGAGCCAGAGACTGTTCACGTCACATCTGGCGAGCCAGAGACTGTTCACGTCAGTCCTGTCACGGCCAAGCGGGCTGTCTTCACGTTTTATGTAGTGGCTGTCATGCGGGCCTGGGCAACACACACCTCAAGGATGGCTGCTTCCAGTCCGGTGTCTGTTGCTGTTCCTGAGCCGGGTTCTGTTCCTGTGCCGTGGCCGCCCGAGGGGTCGTCTCCGCCGTGGCCGCCCGATGGGTCGTCTCCGCCGTGGCCGCCCGAGGGAAAGTCTCCGCCGTGGCCGCCCGAGGGAAAGTCTCCGCCGTGGCCGCCCGAGGGAAAGTCTCCGCCGTGGCCGCCCGAGGGAAAGTCTCCGCCGTGGCCGCCCGATGGGTCGTCTCCGCCGTGGCCGCCCGAGGGAAAGTCTCCGCCCTGGCCGCCCGAGGGAAAGTCTCCGCCGTGGCCGCCCGAGGGAAAGTCTCCGCCGTGGCCGCCCGAGGGAAAGTCTCCGCTGTGGCCGCCCGAGGGAAAGTCTCCGCCGTGGCCGCCCGAGGGAAAGTCTCCGCCCTGGCCGCCCGAGGGAAAGTCTCCGCCCTGGCCGCCCGAGGGAAAGTCTCCGCCCTGGCCGCCCGATGGACTGTCGTCTCCGCCATGGCCGTCCGGTCGACTGTCGCCTGCTTCGCCCTGGCCGCCCGATGGTCTGTCGTCTCCGTCTTGGCTGCCCGATGAGCCGTCTGTTTTGCCCTGGCTGTCCGTTAAGCCGTCAACTCCTGTTTCTGTTCCATTCCATGGACCTGGCCCCCCATCCCTCCCCCTGATCCTCCTTTTCACCTCCCTCCTGGACTCTTGTTTGGTTTGTTTTTTGTGGGTCTTGGAGCGTCTGGTAGCCGCTCCATAGAGGGGAGGTTATGTCACAGTGTCTGGGTGATGTCCCCTGGGTAGCCACTAGAGGTCCCCTCCCCCCACAGGTGTCAGTCACTATTGGACTACAATCCCCATCACCCTTGTCGGACTCATTATTCATTATCACACTCAGCTGTTCCCACTCACCTTGTTAGTGTCTGTCTATTTATACCCTGTCTGTTTAATCACTTGTTCTGGAATCCTTGTTTGATGTCACCCGCTTCCCAGAGTCTGTCTTGATTTGGTTTAGTGTTTATTTCTTGTTTTTGGACTGCTTACATGGACCTTGACCTCTTGCCTGTTCCTGGATTTGTGATTACGGATTACCCAATAAAACTGCACTTGGACTATCACCCTTTTTGTGTGCGTGTCGTGACAATACGCTGTTTTCCTCATGGGGACCGCTGGCTGGGCCCCACAATGTAGGTGATTTCAGGTTTTACTATACTTGTGGGGTCATTTGGTCCTCACAATGTAATATAAACAGAAACACACACACACACACACACACAAAAGGAAAGCAAATTTAATCACACCCAAGCAACAGGCCTCCAGACGGTCAGACGCACCCGATCTGAACTTAATGCATCTATAATAAAATTACAAGTGAAACAATCAGACGAACTCTCCACAATTTACTAAATTTACACAATTTACAACTTAAGGGATTTATCTCATCCCTGGTTAGAATACTCTCAATCGAAAGATGCAGCTTTCTGTTTTGGTGTAGGCATTTTCCCCTCCGCGATCTGATGCTCCAGGGACCGTTTTCACCTCATTCGAGGGTTATCTGGAAAAAGGCTACAATGAAGGACAGTGGTTTCTGTTCTCATGCCAGATCTGAAGGCCATGTAAATGCAATGTTTGCATGGGCAGAAAACAAGAAAATTATGGATAAAAATACCTCACTGTTTGGACTAATGGATGAGCAAAAAAAGAATCAGGTGGCTGAAAATTAAAACATTAGCTAAGATTTTAGTTCTAACAGCCACAGAAAACACAGCACAGCGGGGTCACAGTCTCTCGGAGGTGCTGTTCTGTCTATGTTAGACCTGCTGGCTAACCAGAACCCCATCATTACAAAAAGGCTTGAACAACAAGCTAAACATGCAAAATACACGAGTAAACCAATACAGAATGAAATACTTGAGTGCTTGGCTGCAATGGTCAAAGAAGAAACCCCGCGCAGGCCAGGGCTACGACGAGGACAGAAACCCCGCGCAGGCCAGGGCTACGACGAGGACAGAAACCCCGCGCAGGCCAGGGCTACGACGAGGACAGAAACCCCGCGCAGGCCAAGGCTACGACGAGGACAGAAACCCCGCGCAGGCCAGGGCTACGACGAGGACAGAAACCCAGCGCAGGCCAGGGCTACGACGAGGACAGAAACCCCCCGCAGGCCAGGGCTACGACGAGGACAAGAAACCCCGCGCAGGCCAGGGCTACGACGAGGACAGAAACCCCGCGCAGGCCAGGGCTACGACGAGGACAGAAACCCAGCGCAGGCCAGGGCTACGACGAGGACAGAAACCCCCCGCAGGCCAGGGCTACGACGAGGACAGAAACCCAGCGCAGGCCAGGGCTACGACGAGGACAGAAACCCCCCGCAGGCCAGGGCTACGACGAGGACAGAAACCCCGCGCAGGCCAGGGCTACGACGAGGACAGAAACCCCGCGCAGGCCAAGGCTACGACGAGGACAGAAACCCCGCGCAGGCCAGGGCTACGACGAGGACAGAAACCCAGCGCAGGCCAGGGCTACGACGAGGACAGAAACCCCGCGCAGGCCAGGGCTACGACGAGGACAAGAAACCCCGCGCAGGCCAGGGTTACGACGAGGACAGAAACCCCGCGCAGGCCAGGGCTACGACTAAGCTAACGTTTAGTGTAGCCTTTAGTTATCCTTACTAGCCTACTATCTGTCTGACATGAAAAACACTTCAAGGACCACACCAGCCTTCATACAAGTGTAATTCCAATGATTTCTCGCTCCAAACGTATCCCTGTAGCAGCATTTATTCTCATATCTATTTCTTTACCTAACAAGTCTAACTAAATTTTCTCAACTTCCGGTCGAAGCAGAGTGGACATATAGGACACATACCTCTCTTAGAGCATAAGATTCTGAGCATAAAAAAAAAAGTAAGTCTCTACCCCATACCTGTGAGGAGTTATGGCCGTTTAACCCTCTGGGGTCGGCGGTCTCGCCGGCGATACCAGCTCACTTTTTTCCTAATCAGTGCAAAAGAGACTCAAATTACTCTGTTGATTTTGATCTTACATATAAGTGTTGTACATCATTCGATCCTGTTAAGTTTGTATTTTTTTTATGGATACTCACAATAAAAACAAAGTGTTGTGCTTTTCACCAAATAAAGAAAAACAAACATGATGCGAGTTCTGCGTTCTTTCTGTCAGTGAAGTCCATTCTGAAACGCGTCCTAAGATTAACTGTAACTCCGCGAATACTTGTCACACAGGCACGAGAGATTTTTCTTTATGAAGCTTGAATTCTCTTCTTTTAAATGAAGTAATTTATATAAAAAAACAAATATTCTCAGTTTATGCAATCTGTATGAAAAGAGAGTGCTGTCAGTATTTTTTCCCCAGCTCATTACACTTCATTACGCGTTAATCTGCCAAGCCATGACAATGCCCACATCAGCCGTTCCACCGCGGCGGTAAAATGTGTGGTGTATTTGCTGCCTTTCACCGCTAAGAGGTGCTACAATCATAGACTCTGAAAAGTGTTAGTTTATTCCGGTTTATTCTCTCTAATGCGTAATCTGCTACCGCGCCGCGGCTGATTCAGAGCGATTGAAAGCTGGTAGCAGATGAATTCAACAAGTGAAACGTAGTTAAAATAATTCATAATCACAATACTGAAATTAGGCTACTGAAATGTAATTGAATAAATAATGAAAACATTTCAACATAAAACATTGCAATAAAAACATTTAGGCTACATGAATGAGGCTTTACAACTTTAACAGCGTACAGACGGTAGCTCAGTGATCAACGCAACAACACGAGCTTTGAGGAGCTTCAATCGACCCGAGATCGAATCTCAATGTAGCATAGGCCTACATGTTGTTAACCGATGTTGGCCTACAGCGTTTATATTTTACCACCTTGATGCTTAAATATGTAACTGTTTATAACTGTTTACTTATTTAAAGTCAAGAGTTTTGTTTAATTATCATTACAACATAAATTTGCTACATTCCTTTAGAACCGCAGCCGCTGCACAAACGACAAAAACTGAGGAAGGAAGATTGTCAGCCGATTGCATCAGAAAATGAAAATGAAACGAAACGAAAATTGTCCAAAGAAACATAATTAAATTAAAAATATGCGTTTCTCTTTGCCTCTCTTGCGCTGGATCTCTTTTTAACAAGTTTATTTAGTCTCCCTCGCTGCGCGTGTTACATGTGTGTCCTGTGTTTCGGTTCAGTCCGGTATCTCAGTTTTCCCGCTCCTCGTTTGTGTTCAGTTCCTTCACCTGTTTCTAGTTAATTTGCCCCAGCTGTGTCTTGTTCCCATGATCCGTTCTCTGTGTATGTAAACCCTGTGTTCTCCCTCACTCCTTGTCGGTTCTCGTTTGTGTATGGTATGTTTTTGGATAGTGTCTTTTGTTATTAAATCCTGTTTCCTGTATTCCTCGTCTCCTCGTGCTTCTTGGTACCACGCACCCGTAACAGAAGAACCGACCTAAAACAGAGATGGACTTGGCTGAAGACAAACTCTTCAACATTCAGCAGAATGGCCGTTCGTTGGAGAGGTATGTTGAGGAGTTCCTGGATGTTTCCCATCTAGTGAACTGGGGTAATTCCACTATTAATGCCTGCTTCCGGATGGGACTGGATGATGATAATTTATTCCATTTCATCTCCGTGGATAATTGTTATAAGTCCGTCCCGGACTTTATTAATTATGTCCTTGAATTACATGGTTTTGATTTCCTCGTTGACTATGCAGAAGATAGTCAAAATCATCGTTCAGTTCCTATCCGGAAGTATGTAGGCGCCCCAGTTCACCTCGATCCGGAACCCTCTGCATACCTCTCCAAGAACTCCGTGTCCCTTACTTCACCCAAGATGGCCGAGCCTTCGCCGCTGGTCCCGTCCAGCACAGATCCCGAACCAGAGCTTCCGCCGCTGGTCCCGTCCAGCCCAACCGACCCTTCATCACTGGTTCCGTCCAGCCCAGCCAAGCCTGCACCACTGGTTCTGTTCAGCCCAGCCTTCACTGCTGGTTCTGTCCAGCCCAGCCAAGCCTGCACCACTGGTTCTGTCCAGCCCAGCCAAGCCTGCACCACTGGTTCTGTCCAGCCCAGCCAAGCCCGCACCACTGGTTCTGTCCAGCCCAGCCAAGCCCTCACCGCTGGTTCCGTCCAGCCCAGCCAAGCCTGCACAGCAGCTTCACGTCGCCTGCCCGCCAGCGCCCCACTGCAGCCCTGCCGAGCCTGAGCTTCCCTGCAGCCCTACCGAGCCTGAGCTTCCCTGCACGCCTGCCGAGCCTGAGCTTCCCTGCACGCCTGCCGGGCCTGAGCTTCCCTGCACGCCTGCCGGGCCTGAGCTTCCCTGCACGCCTGCCGGGCCTGAGCTTCCCTGCACGCCTGCCGGGCCTGAGCTTCCCTGCACGCCTGCCGGGCCTGAGCTTCCCTGCACGCCTGCCGGGCCTGAGCTTCCCTGCACGCCTGCCGGGCCTGAGCTTCCCTGCACGCCTGCCGGGCCTGAGCTTCCCTGCACGCCTGCCGGGCCTGAGCTTCCCTGCACGCCTGCCGGGCCTGAGCTTCCCTGCACGCCTGCCGGGCCTGAGCTTCCCTGCACGCCTGCCGGGCCTGAGCTTCCCTGCACGCCTGCCGGGCCTGAGCTTCCCTGCACGCCTGCCGGGCCTGAGCTTCCCTGCACGCCTGCCGGGCCTGAGCTTCCCTGCACGCCTGCCGGGCCTGAGCTTCCCTGCACGCCTGCCGGGCCTGAGCTTCCCTGCACGCCTGCCGGGCCTGAGCTTCCCTGCACGCCTGCCGGGCCTGAGCTTCCCTGCACGCCTGCCGGGCCTGAGCTTCCCTGCACGCCTGCCGGGCCTGAGCTTCCCTGCACGCCTGCCGGGCCTGAGCTTCCCTGCACGCCTGCCGGGCCTGAGCTTCCCTGCACGCCTGCCGGGCCTGAGCTTACCTGCACGCCTGCCGGGCCGGAGCTTCGCGTCACGCCGGCCGAGCCAGAGCCTTCTCCGCTGGTCCCGTCCAGCCCTTCAGAGCCTTCTCCGCTGGTCCCGTCCAGCCCTTCTGAGCCTTCACCGCTGGTCCCGTCCAGCCCTTCTGAGCCTTCACCACTGGTTCCATCCGGCATAGCCGAGCCTTCACCGCTAGCCCAGCCAGAGACTTTCCACGTCCCGTCTGCCCACCCAGAGACTGTCCACGTCCCAGAGCCTGTCCCAGAGCCTGTGATTCCCCCCCAAGAAAGTTTTGGGGGGGATATAGGCCACCTGAAGGTGCGTCTCCGCCATGGCCACCCCAAGGAGATTTTCCGCCATGGCCGCCCGAAGGTGCGTCTCCGCCATGGCCGCCCGAAGGGGATTCTTCGACATGGCCGCCCGAAGGGGATTCTCTGACATGGCCGCCCGAAGGGGATTCTCCGCCATGGCCGCCAGAGGGGTGGTCTCCTACTCCGCCATGGCCCCCTGACCAGCCTGCTCCGCCCTGGAGGCTTCTTGCTCAGGGTAGGCCACACCCTCGTCAGCCTCCAGGGCCCCCCCACCCCTATTGAAGTTATACGGCGCGAGGACGCGCCTTTTTGGAGGGGGCGTTATGTTACATGTGTGTCCTGTGTTTCCCCCTGCATTGTGTTTTGGTTCAGTCCTGTATCTCAGTTTTCCCGCTCCTCGTTTGTGTTCAGTTCCTTCACCTGTTTCTAGTTAATTTGCCCCAGCTGTGTCTTGTTCCCATGATCCGTTCTCTGTGTATGTAAACCCTGTGTTCTCCCTCACTCCTTGTCGGTTCTCGTTTGTGTATGGTACGTTTTTGGATAGTGTCTTTTGTTATTAAATCCTGTTTCCTGTATTCCTCGTCTCCTCGTGCTTCTTGGTACCACGCACCCGTAACAGCGCGTGCCGGGTCTCTCTCGAAATTAAACATTTCAGGGTAAAAACACATCATACAGCTGATAATACTGTATATGTCGCTGCGTGTCAGCCATACAAATCACGAAAAAATTATTTAGCCTTTAATTGTTGCTTCAAAGACACAGCATGCCTTGTTGAATTCACCTTACAATAACTTCAATTGAAATTTTGTGTGAAAAAAAACTTTAAATAGGCTACAATAAATAAATTACAATATTTATAATTTAATAAAATATGGGGCCTACATTTGGACACAGATTTATCCTTACAATAATTTTGCCTGCTCATCAGGCTGGCTATCCGACACTCTCCATATGAAAGTGGACCATTAACACCTTTGTCCAGCAACTGTCCCTCCAACCCCCCACAGGCTATCGGAGTCTGAGGCTGACTTAACACAAAGAGAAGTCGCAATTCACACTTGAATCGCTATTCTAGACAGTGTTGATAATGAAGGAATTAAATGATTTAAGTTACATGTATAGCCTAGTGATATTTCTGTCATAAAAGTTTATTACTAAATATTTCATTATTTCAATAATTGATGAAATAAAACTGGTTTGGGCCAGGTTTTTCCAAGAAAAACTAAATATAATCTGAAAAAACGCATGTTAATTTGTTGTCATGAACAAAATGTTCAACTCAATATTAAAGTCTACAGGGATCTTTGGATCCTTACAACCAGGCATGCAATTTGTGAATTAAGTTTTTATTTTATTTTGTATTATTCAAATAAATATCGAAACACGGTGCTTCGTGGCAATGCTGCTAAATTAAATAACATTTATAGAATTATTATGAACTTAAATTAAACAATATCGCAACATTTCGACAAATACATTATTTGATCTGTTTTTACATTTTAATTCAGGGCGATTTAGCCTACATTTAATTAGAGCGAGATTTTCACCCTTGTCTTGTCATTTTCTCATTGGGAAGCGCTTACATTACATGTTTGAGTAGATCCTCTGTACCTCTCGTTTTCATATGGATTAGCCTACATAATCAGATAACATTTATTAGCCTAAATATTTAGACATTTAAAGGCTTTAGACATAGCCGATTTCTTATCGTGACTGAGCTGAATTGGCTTTCGGTTCATTTTTGTGACGCGCAGTTCCCGGAGACAGATACGACAGATATACTGTTTTTGTCGTTAGCCTAATATGAATACAAGTTTACAGTTTTGAACGATGTAAGCTACTCTACTCTTATCTGTATGACCAAAAAATTATGGAGTCGCCTATTAAGTTATTTTAGCTGTAATAATGAGAAACATAAATTAATCTAAATGAACGCGCCGCCGTGTTTGTCGAACACTAACTCACCATGCCAGAATAAAACCCGACTTTAGAAAAATGCATAGGGCCACTCGGCGTGGTGTCCCAGAACACTTAATTATAAACTTCAATATTTCATTCAAAATAATCTCAACACGCTTTGTGAAATTTTGAAAAGCCGTGCATGCATTAAGGCCACTGGAACTAATGAACAACTGAAACGCTGGTTTTGATTTTATTGTTTGTCGTTTAAACGTGCCTGTTGCATATCTCTATTTTATATATTTGATATTGGTGAAGTAGCCTATAGGCTAGCATTGATTAGCTGTGGGGGGAGGGGTGTGGGGATTAAAATAATTCTGCAGAAGCAGGGATGTTTAGACCAGAAGGAAATCCCAATCCCCCCTGGCAAATCACACTTTACTTCAAACCATGTTTTTAAAAACTCTAGGTTGTAGGGAACAGACCTCTCTGCCATGCACGCGCACGCGGTTTGGAGCACAATATCTGTCTCGCATGCACGCTCGCTCTAGATAGATTACGGGATATTTTTACTAATTTGCGGTATAATAACTAGTCGATCACGAGTGGCTCAACAGGTAGATCTATAGATAAACTATATCTTTCAGGAATTTGACCGACGGGTTGACACATGTTTGTGCGGGATTTGAACCCGTGTCATCTTGATGATGAACCGTAAGTTCTACCGCTCGGCTCACTGAGAAATACCCAAACGTTTTTTTCTCACATGAGCGAGAAAACGTTTTGTCTTTAGCCTGTGAGTGTAGGCCTACTTTAGCCTTTTACAGTTTTAAAAGATTATATCTAATCTGTATGACCAACAATTTGTTGTAGGCTTATTTGGAAATTACCATAACTTGTAGTATTTCATCCTTAGGCTACAGACATTAGCCCCACTTACGTTTTGCTAAATGTCCCTTTGCGCCACCTGGCGGTCATTTCGCGTACGACTTTGAAATGCGACTGGTTTATTTTTACCGCGGTGGATGGCTAAAAATGGTATGTGGATGGCTAAAAGGTATGACTAAAAATAAAATTCATTTATATTTTGATTGTTTGTATATATATATATATATATATATATATATGTGTGTGTGTGTGTGTGTGTGTATATAAATATTTATTTATTTATATATATAGTCCTTGCATTCTTTCTTGTGTGTCACCCCTGAATGAAAGGCTCATTAGTATGCAGTCTGCTCAGGTGAGAACTGCCTAATTATTCATGAGGGGGTTGGGCCGTTCCGCCCATCCGCATATTGCCTTTGTTAAAGTGTGGTATTTCCATATAAAACACGAGTCCGTATTCTTTGAACTGGCCCAACGGGGTCTCTATTTATTTGTTCCAAGTTCCTCAAACACTGTCCCACACTAGACTCATTCCACTCTCACTCTCTGGCTCTCTCCCTAGGAGTGGCCTTGTTCGCCCCCTATCGGCTGGTATAGTCTGAACAAACATTATAACAATTAGATATTGTTACATCCTTTCTCTTTTAGAAAGTTTTTTGTTCTCCCTGAAACACATGCAAACATTACATGCACATAAGAATGTACTTTCAAATGTACGAACAGCATACATGCCATTAGCCAAACTACCAAACTGGCTTTAACATCTCAAAACACATTTTTTTCCTTTTTTTTTTTTTTTTTTTTAAATCCCCTAAATGACAGTTTAAGTAGTAAAGTCCTTGTAGCGTTGAGGCTGACGAACAACTCTACCACATCTAGTTGTCTTCGGCCCATCCCTGTCACAGGTATCGCTCTGAGTTTGAGGGCTCTGCTGGGATAGTACAGTGTCTATATGGGTTCCCGGAGTGTTTACTGTCTCTATATCAACAACCTCTGTTTGAGGAACCACATGGGCCCGTCTGAGGTGTCTACGGTTCCTCCTGAGAACTGCACCCGAATCCATTTCAACCTCATAGGATCTAGGGTCAACTGGTCTTTTCACCTTGCCCAGCTTCCATTTAGTGTGAGGCTCAAATGGCTGCACTCTGACTGTGTCACCTGGTCGTAGGGCATCTAGATCCCTGGCTGATCGGTTGTAGTACGCACATTGACGCTGTTGGTTGTTAAGCAGTGCCTGCTCCGCTTGAACCACTTTAGGCTGGAGAAGGCTGTTTTTCGCCGGTAACAGAGATCTCGTTCGACGGCTCAGCAGTCTTTGAGCTGGGCTGCTCTCCAGTCCTTGTGACGGTGTGTTACGATGGTCCAAGAGCGCGAGATATGGGTCTTGTCCCGAAGCTTTGGCTTTGTGTAACAGTCTCTTTGCAGTTTTAACAGCAGACTCTGCCTTGCCGTTACTCTGTGGGTAACCTGGCGATGAGGTTTTGTGGTCAAATTCCCACAGTTGGCTGAATCTTTGGAACTCTTGAGATGAATATTGCGGTCCGTTGTCTGAGACTACTGTGTTGGGAATGCCGTATCTAGCAAACTGTGCTTTTAGCTTTTTTATCACTGTCGTCGCTTTTCTGTCTGGCAAAAAATCAATTTCCCAAAAATTGGAATAGTAGTCGACTGTTACATGATAGTTTTTGTTATCAAAGTGAAAGAGGTCAACGTCTACTTTGGCCCATGGCCTGATTGGCACATTGTGTGGGTTGAGCGTTTCTCTGTGCTGTTTGTCATCCACTGACCTGCAGATGTCACAGCGAGCTATGTGTGTCTTTATGTGGTCGTTCATGCCAATCCAGTAGACACATTCTCTGGCCCTTCGGAGACATCCTTCTGCTCCGAGATGTGAGGAGTGCAGGCGGTGGGTGATGTCTTTCTGCAGTGATACTGGAATAACAGCACGTTCACCTCGAAACACAATGCCGTCCTGATAACTTAATTCCTCCTGGAATGAGAAGTAGGGTTTAATTTCCTGAGGCACGGCCCTTTTGTCCGATGGCCAACCCTGCTTCATCAGTCGGATCACAGTTTGTAGAGTTGTGTCATCCTTTGTAGCTGTCCTGATCTGGCTTAGACTGTCACCTGAAATGGGTAAGTGTTGCACCATATTAACCGTCTCTATTTCAGCTTCCACAGAGCTCAGAGATGGGCATTCTGGGAGATATGCTCTGCTTAAGGTGTCTGCAAGTAACATGTCTTTGCCAGGAACATACACTACAGTCAGGTCGTATTTCTGAATACGTAGCATCATTCTTTGTAGCCTCTTGGGCGCACTCAAAAGAGGTTTCCTCACTATGGATTCTAACGGCTTATGGTCAGATTGGACCGTAACTTTGCGACCATACGTGTACTGATGAAACTTCTCTACACTAAACACCATGGCTAGAAACTCTTTCTCTATCTGGGCATAACCCCGCTCCGTCTGTGTGAGTGCTCTGCTTGCATAGGCGATGGGCTTACCCTTTTGCATGAGTGCTGCTCCCAAACCTGTGTCCGATGCATCACATTGCACTACAAGGTCCTCCTCTGGGCAGTAGTACTTCAGTATAGGAGCATCGGCAATAGACTTTTTTAGTTGCACAAAAGCATTCTCATGCTGCTCCGACCAGTCCCAGTCTGTGTCTTTGTGTGTCAACTGCCGCAACACGGCACACTGGTCTGAAAGGTGTGGGCAAAACTTAGCCAAGTAGTTTATCATACCTAACAGTCTCTGTACTGCTTTCAAATCTGTAGGTCTCGGCATGTGTTCAATAGCACGAACCTTGTCTGGATCTACTTTCAGTCCGTTTGCTGTTAAGCGGTGCCCAATGTATGTACACTCCCTCTTCCTTAGCTTGAATTTGTCTGGGTTCAGTTTAATGTTCTTTTGCCTGCACCGCTCCAGGAACAGTTTCAGCTTCACATGATGGTCTCCTTCTGCCGCTTCCTGCGTCTCTCCCTGACCTGTAATGAGCACATCATCCGCAATAATGTATAGGCCCGGTAACCCGTCCAGTGCTTGGGTCAGTTTTCGCTGGAAAACTTCCGGTGCCGGACTTATTCCCATGGGCATCCTTAGCCATCTGAAACGGCCAAATGGGGTGGAAAACATAGTCAGATAACTGGATTTCTCTTTAAGCTTGACATGCCAAAACCCGCTTTTGACGTCACATACCGTGAACACTTTAGCTTTAGACATATCTGGAAGTACATCCTCAATGTTTTGTAGTGGGAAGTGGCTGCGCTTGAGTGCCTTGTTGAGGGGCTTTGGATCAATGCATACTCTAGGTTTACCGTTTTGCTTTTGTACCACCACCATGCTACTGATCCAGTCCGTGCTACAGTCTACTGGTGTGATAATACCTCTGTGCTCAAGATCCTGAAGCTCCTCTTTCAGCGGTTTCATCATGGCGACCGGAACACGTCGCTTTGGGAGTTGCACAGGTTTCACACTCTCATCTACTTCCATTTTGTATTCTCCTTCCAGACAGCCGTCTCCTGTGAACACATCTGCAAAATCTGTCTGTATTTGTTTCCATGTCCATTGTCTTTTTGGGTCTATCCCTGTTGTCACAATACTGTCACTAGCCATAATGTTTTCATAGCGTACTTTTATGAGTTTCATAGCCTCACTGGCTCTCTTACCAATCAGTGGTACAGTACAACCTTTGTCCACAACCTGGAACTCTAGCTGCTACAGTTTTTTGTTTCTGGGGTTTCTTAATTTCACTTTGCATCGACCCAGTGGTTTCACTTTGCTTCCATTGTACATCACCAACACAGAATTTGTATCCTCCAGCTTAGCATCTGTGTTCAGCATGTTAATAGGGAAAACATTACATGTGGCTCCACAATCGATCTGAAATTTTATAATATCTTTTCCTAGGAGCATGCCTGCAAACAACTGGGAGTCATTACTTTTGTTAGAGTCAACAGCATTCACATTTTCACTTTCTGCTACATCGCTAACACACAGTATGTCCTCATATTCACTTTCACATTCAGTAACCTTATGCACCGATTTCATCTTCTTTGGTTCAATGCGGGCTTTACACTTAACCGCAAAGTGGTTTTCCTTACCACACTTTGTGCATTTCTTTCCAAATGCTGGACATTTCTGTTTGCTCCTCTCATGTGTCTTGCCGCAAAACTTGCAATCCACGGTGCTTTCTTTCTGTTGTAGTCGCGAAGCTCCTTGCACTATGTGAACTTCCTCCACTGTGTGTCCCGCTATGGCCTTGCAGTTTTCCCGCGACCACTCTGCAGCTCTGCAAAGTTGAATGCACGTGTCCAATGTCATGTCTTTCTCCCGTAATAGTCTCTCTCGCATGTTGCTGCTGTTAATCCCACACAAAATCCTGTCACGGATGAGGGAGTCTCGTAATGTCCCGAAATTGCATGTTTTTGCTAACAACTTGAGTTCAGTTACATAGCCATCTATGGATTCACTGGTACCTTGATTTCTTGTGAAGAATTTGTACCGCTCCACGGTCTCGTTCACTTTAGGACTGCAGTAGTTATCAAACTTTTCAATGACGTCCTTAATCGTCCAGTCCGACTTTGCTGTGTCTCCCATTAACGTATCCAGTAGCTCCCTGCCACTCTCACCGACCAGATAACTGAAAAGCCTAACCTTTTTTTTCTCGTCGTCCTCGGTAACAGTTAATCCAATGTACAGTTCAAACTCGTCTCTCCAAGACTTCCACGTTTTAGACAGGTTGCTGGAGTCCAGACACAACGTCTGTGGGGGTCTAAGTCCGTCCATGCCGATAGCGTTAGCTTGTTTACTTCGATGCTAATCCACGCTACACGTTAACGTTAGCACTTTACCGTCTTCGGAATTCGCCCGCGCCTCCTCCGCAAACCACTAAGAACTTGGGCAAAAATCCACTGCCGCTGCCACCATGTTAAAGTGTGGTATTTCCATATAAAACACGAGTCCGTATTCTTTGAACTGGCCCAACGGGGTCTCTATTTATTTGTTCCAAGTTCCTCAAACACTGTCCCACACTAGACTCATTCCACTCTCACTCTCTGGCTCTCTCCCTAGGAGTGGCCTTGTTCGCCCCCTATCGGCTGGTATAGTCTGAACAAACATTATAACAATTAGATATTGTTACAGCCTTTGCAAACAAAAAAATGTTTTTCACAATTTAAAACAATCTATTGTTTTATGTGAATGATTAGGCAGAATGATTTTCAGATCAATTTGAAGCAAAAACTCTAGGCGACAACATCCATTAGTCAAAAGTCTTGTGGACAGATATTTAGTATGTTATTTGTGGCCTTATATTAGAAACTTTATTTTTTAGTTTTTTCAATAACCACGCATAAACAATATTCTCTCAAAGTACATACAATGTACATACATGTTGCTCACATATTATGGTAGCCCTGTGTGTGCTATATAGAGTGTAATTTCACCTGTGCCATTAATATGTTTATAAGCAACTGAAAAAAGCACAAATGTCAGAGCATGCAAAAACATCTCAAGGACCCCGAAAACACCTCAGACCCCAGAGGGTTAAAGAAACCACCAAAATTAGCTAAAACGGCTAAAGCTAGCTAAGTAAACTAGTAGAGAATGAATGCTGCTGCTACAGGGATACGTTTGAGATGAGGAATCATCAGAAATATACTTGTTTGAAGACTGGCGTGGTCCTTTCAGTTAATTACCATTACAATATCCATATTACCATTCTTTTCCCGAAACGCTGGGGCAGACCTACCGGTATTCACTAAAGTCACTGTCACTTACCACAGACAATGATGAGTAGCTTCGACAAGCGTTGGCAAGCGTTGGTTGGTTGTTCTAAACTCATTAAAACTACTAAGGTCATGTGTGTGTGTGTGTGTGTGTGTGTGTGTGTAAGTGTACCATGATGCTAAATATCCAGCATGTTTTTAAGAATTTTGAGAGTAGTCTAAAATTCTGTTGAAGTTCTGAGCCTGTTGATCGCCAACTAGTAGTGAAATCATCCCAGATCCATTGATTTTGGTTGGATTTTTTTTTTTTTTTTTTTTTTTTTTGGAATGAGTATAGAGTTTGGTGAAAAGAATGGCATATTGACTGATGTCATAACTTAGGGGAATAGTTGATTGCCAATAAAGTAAAGATGAAAATATTGGAAAAAAGTGAGAAAACGCCTAATTTTTTTTTTTTTTTTTGCATAAAATTGATGCAAAATCATGTAGAAATGTGTTTTAAGAGTTTTTTTTTTTCAGTGGATGTTGTCAGCACATGTGTTCTGAGTATCTGGAATGCATTTATTGACAGCCTACCCAACCCACTAAGGATTTGATGAAAAAAATATTTTTTCACATTTTTCTGATAAAAAATAAAGGGTGCATACACTAAAATGGCCAACAAAAAAAATTCACGATATTTCCGGCAGAGCAGACCCTCCAATTATTGGTTCTTAGGGTCAAAGTTAACAGAAAAAACACAAATTAAAAGTATAGCAGACCATGTCAGGTTCAACCCATTTTTGAGACTTTGGCTCCCCGACTAGCAACATGGAAATCGCCGCATTCGGCTGTTATAGGCATGAGGACTTCATGTTACGCTCACTGGCGAACCTTTACAAAGCTGTTAAAATGATGACCTCCACAGAATCTGTACTTTAAACTTCTGTGTTTATCTTTAATTTGGCAACTGAGAACCTTTAATAAAACCAAAAGTGTGAGAAACAAGTTTAAAATGTGACACTGGTGTAAATCCTGCTGAACATGAAGCAGTGTTATTTTTTTTTATTTTTTTTTATGTTTCTTCTTTTGTATATAAAACTGTCCAGAAACGGCCTGTATGAACCAACTCACAAAATGTTTTTGTACTTTTTTAGTCTGGGAGCAAAATGTATTATGTGACTTCTTTTCAAGTTTGTGGAGATTTTGATGTAATATACCCTTTGTAACTCTGTGAGCCTTTGTTGATTTGATACAGCAGCTCATATTTACATGTATGAAAAGTCCCTTTCATGGCGCCTTAACTGCTGTGAATATTGTATACTGTACTGTATTTCTTATCACTTTTTCAGTAAAGATCTCATCTGTCAAAAAAATTGTGACAAACGGGGAGAATGTGTGTTCCAAGTAAACAATAAAAGCAATATCCAGTACCTTGTTTGAATGCCGTGACCCATTTATTTCCAGTGTATCTATGCTCACTTTAGTACAGATCAGTCCATAGATGTCTCAAAACATGATCAAAACATTTGCAGATTGACCCATTCACTATCATCCAAACTGTAACCAAGAATACATTCACATAAAAGTCCCCCAAAAAATAACAATCTCAAATACGTACATTAAGTTATTGGGTTATGGTAAGTTCTAGAAACTACGGTTAAATTTTTCCAACCCCTATAAGCATGATCAGCTCTTTCCAGGGACAGTGTGTGTGGCTCTTAAAAGAGCCTTTGTGTGAGCGGCTCCGGCCTCTACTTGGAGCTGGTGTACTTGGTGACGGCCTTGGTGCCCTCAGACACGGCGTGTTTGGCCAGCTCTCCGGGCAGCAGCAGACGCACGGCGGTCTGGATCTCTCTCGACGTGATGGTGGAGCGCTTGTTGTAGTGAGCGAGACGAGACGCCTCACCGGCGATGCGCTCGAAGATGTCGTTGACGAAAGAGTTCATAATGCCCATCGCCTTGGAGGAGATGCCGGTGTCAGGGTGAACCTGCTTCAGCACTTTGTAGACGTAGATGGCGTAGCTCTCCTTCCTGGACTTTCGGCGCTTCTTGCCTCCCTTCGCGGCGCTCTTGGTGACGGCCTTCTTGGAGCCCTTCTTAGGCGCGGGCTTGGCTGGTTCAGGCATGATGAGATGATCGCAGAGCTGACGAGTCAGTGTGAACTCAGCAGCGACACTGAGGCTTTTATTCACTGCACTATGCTAATTTACGAGGAGATGCTGGGTCTGCTGATTGCCTGTTTTCATTGGCCGAACCCATAAACTCGTGTTTCATTGGAGAACTCAAAGCATCACGAGCGGAACGAGGGCCAATCACAGGCGGTTAAATGATAGCCCCGCCCACCATCCTGTGTTTGAACGACATGGTTTCCTTTGTTTCATTTCCCGCTTTTTATTTTTAGATTTTAGTAATATTCTGATAAATTAAGCGGCTCTAGACACATATTCTGCACCATCGTGTAATGTTAAAACTCCATATAAACACATTTGAAGGAGTTTTGCAGAAAAGAGACCAATAACGGTCGGACTCCCTTTAAAAATCCCTGACAGCATTCAAAAGACAACTGAAAACTCATCTCTTCCGTGAGCACTTAACGTAAAAAATATATATATATTGTTTTCCTTTTCTTTAAATCCTTGCTTATCTGGCTTATGCTACTCCGAGCAATGTCTTAACTTTGTATTTTTAGCACTTCTTGCGTTATTTTTGTCTATTCACGATGACTCGCTTGGTTTAGTCCTCAGTTGTAAGTCGCTTTGGATAAAAGCGTCCGCTAAATGACTAAATGTAAAAACAGCTTTTCCTCAGAACATTGATTCATGAAACCGTTTAAATGTTTAAACTACAGGAGTAGCACATAGAAGCCCATTTGAATAATAACTAAATTAACATGTTTTTGTTTTCTGCACTTTAGTTTAATTTTTGATCCAATTATCTTTTTTGTTCATTTTGTATTTTAGGTATTTTAAGTTGGGTAGAAAGGTTAAACAATATTTTATTAATCTCCATAAATTACTGTAAAGTTAAATTTAGAATGTAATTAAGTCCAAAGACTATTACAAGCCTATTATAATTAATTTGATGATTGACACAGCTAAATCATGACTCTTTCAGTGCGGGAGTGTGTGGCTCTTAAAAGAGCCGTTGGGTCCGTCAGTTTCTCCGGGTTTCAGGCGTTTATCCCCCGAAGCCGTACAAGGTGCGTCCCTGTCGCTTCAGCGCGTACACAACATCCATGGCGGTGACGGTCTTTCTCTTGGCGTGCTCGGTGTAGGTGACGGCATCGCGGATCACGTTCTCCAGAAACACCTTCAACACACCGCGGGTCTCCTCGTAGATCAGCCCGGAGATGCGCTTGACGCCGCCGCGGCGAGCCAGACGCCGAATGGCGGGTTTGGTGATTCCCTGGATGTTATCGCGTAGAACTTTACGGTGACGCTTCGCGCCTCCTTTTCCGAGCCCTTTCCCGCCTTTGCCTCTTCCAGACATGTTTACAAGATCGTAGAACTGGTCAAACGATGACGAAGAATGAATAACGAGTCTTGAAGTGAGGCCTTTTACATCTGCTTACAGGACCTGACAGAAACCAGCACCGTCACATGCGCGCGCCCCTCCCCCAAAATATAGAGCGCGAAACATTTAACCGCCACCCCGGTCTGCAGGAGTCTTTCCCTTGTTTTATATTAAATATTTAAGTAATAATTTATCAGATCATGTTATTTACAGTGGTACAGGTTAATATTGAACAGCGCTGTTCTACAAGCTCAGCAAAGTAAACAGAGAGAGACACAAGTCATCAAATCACAATATTGAATATTGTAAAATTGTGAATAGCGACATCTGTGATATTATATTTATATATATTTACGTGAATCCTACATTATCATAGTCCCGTTCAGATTCACTCTCACATGTTCACGCATATATTGGTTTTGTTAGTGATAATATGAGCTTATAATGAAAACATTTATAACGTGCTTTTTCTGCTTAATGAAAATATGTGCACTGGAATCATTTAGTTGTGTTAATCACTGGCTGTCTGATACACATGCCATTAAACTGAAACTCTGATCAAATCAAACAGAAGTGGCCAATTGTATGTTTTAGGAAACGGTAAAATCGCATGCCTTTCCCCCTCATAGTTGCCCAGACCAATCTTTAACTGATAACACACTCCATTTGATCTTGTTGCTTTATATTCAGCGTTAAAGTGGAAATCGTCTCGTTTATAGTAAGTGGTGTGGCTCTTAAAAGAGCCGTTGGGGTGTGATGCGCGTGCACAGGGGGTTTCAAGCGCGCTCTCCGCGGATGCGGCGCGCCAGCTGGATGTCCTTGGGCATGATGGTGACTCTCTTGGCGTGGATGGCGCACAGGTTGGTGTCCTCGAACAGACCCACCAGATAAGCCTCGCTGGCCTCCTGCAGGGCCATGACAGCGGAGCTCTGGAAGCGCAGGTCCGTCTTGAAGTCCTGGGCGATTTCTCTCACCAGCCGCTGGAAAGGCAGTTTGCGGATCAGCAGCTCGGTGGACTTCTGATAGCGGCGGATCTCCCGCAGAGCCACGGTCCCGGGCCGGTACCGATGGGGCTTCTTGACGCCGCCGGTGGCGGGCGCGCTCTTCCGCGCTGCTTTAGTCGCGAGCTGCTTCCTCGGGGCTTTGCCACCGGTGGATTTACGAGCGGTCTGCTTGGTTCTTGCCATCGCTGCAGTTTCTCCTCTCTCGGTCCTGCTTGTGCTGGAAATGCTGTTTCTGTTACACGCCTCCTGCTTTTATAGCATTGGACCGTCACGATGATGCAGAGGCTTGTGATTGGCTAGTGTGTGACGTGTGCTTATGACTGATAGCCAATGACTGCACGTTTCCTCTTTTCAAACAAGCGGAGGGTTTCCCGCTCAAGACGCTTTGTTCTGTTTACTACTTTGTTCAACCCTAAACTATATAGGCTTTATTCTCAAATCTCACATTTCTGTATTTATTTGTTCTGAAATACTCGTCTTGTTTCCCAGTGGTTGTGCAGATCTCGGATCAGACACGCTTGTTGCCCTCCGGATAGTTGAGTAGAGCAGCTAAAGGGCAAAAGACCCACAGTAACATTGATTAGTTTCTGTTACACTAGAAATCCTCTAAAGCTGATGTGTATTTAGCTTTATATTTTGGATAGTCAATTATAATATTCAATACATTATCAGAGCTTGGTAGACATATAACTATTTTATCCCTCTATGGTATGGTGTCGCCTCAAGTGTATTTTAGTTTATTTTTATTAAAATGAGACACCCATTTATTGGCCAAACCTCTAGCGGAGAAGAACTCAAACACTAATTAACGAAAGTTTTGTCTTTTGTGTCTTGTTTCAGCACATGTGCACAGGTCACACGCCTCCATATTGTCAATATTTTCACTCATTTGCATCCAGTTAATAACCCACAGAAATATGAGTCACCTTCACTGGTTAGTAAAGAAGTATTTTCAAGAGCTTAACATTATATATCATCAAATGTTTTAGAGGAAATCACAAAAAACTGTGCGTTACCTCAAGGCAACATTATATCATAAGGCCATACTGTATGGAGGACCAACTCTACCATATTTAAAAATAAATACAGAAATAAATAAATGCTCAATAAATAAATAAGCAAACAATTAATTGCCCCAAAAAATACAATAAACAAATAAATGTAGGTAGAAATTAAATTATACAGTGAGACATAAATGTATATATCTCTTTTAATTAGCTTCTTTATTTATTCACCTTTGTAATAATTACCTTATTTATTTATTGTCCGTTATAATCTTCAACTTTATTTATTAATTACTTATTTTTTGAAGTTTTTATTTATGTGCATGTTATAATATTTTTTGTCTGTTTTATTCTTCCTTTGTATTTTTTTACCCTATTTATTTCTTCAATGCTATTTATTTCTGCCTGTCGTTTTTACATTTCTGTGATGTAAATGTAATTATTGATATCAAAAATGAACATTCTTACTAGTAGCAATTCAATTGTTGATATCAAGAATAGACATTTCAACTAGTAACAATTTAATTATTGATATCAGGAATTCGCATTTTTACTAGTAACAATTGCATTCTTGATATCAACAATTGATTTTGAATGGCAGCCTATGGTGAAAATACAATTACAGATATCAAGAATTCAATTGTTGATATCAACAATTACATTTTTGATATCAAGAATTCAATTGTTTATATCAAGATTTCAATTGTTGATATCAAGAATGCAATTGTTGATATCAAGAATACATATCCTGGAAATGAATAAAAGTTAAAACGGCTTGCCATAATAGTGTGTGTGCAGTCTGGCACAAAACACTCAGGCATGACGGCGTAACGTTACGATTATAACGTAAGACTATAGAACAAATGACAGACGTTAGCTTCAGTAAAGTTAGCTTCATTCATTGAGAGAAAATGTGCGACGTTTGGGTTTGTAGTCTTTTTAATTACGTATTTTCACAGTCTTATACCTCAACAGTTTTACATCAAACTGCGACTTTCTTGACTTTAAAATGTATCTTTTAAATTGACAATCAGGGATGAGTTCCCTAATGAATATTAATGAGTCTTCCCCTACCACCCTGCAAAAAAAAAAATATCGCGGCCGGTGGCATGTAGATTCGACCGATACAGTAAAATGCTAACCAACCAATGGGCAGAAGTTGACCCCTTAAGACACAGCCCCTCCTCATTTGCATAATGAGGCAGAAATGCATACAGAAATGTAAAAACGACAGGCAGAAATAAATAGCATTGAAGAAATAAATAGGGTAAAAAAATACAAAGGAAGAATAAAACAGACAAAAATATTATAACATGCACATAAATAAATACTTAAAAAAATAAGTAATTAATAAATAAAGTTGAAGATTATAACGGACAATAAATAAATAAGGTAATTATTACAAAGGTGAATAAATAAAGAAGCTAATTAAAAGAGGTATATACATTTATGTCTCACTGTATAATTTAATTTCTACCTACATTTATTTGTTTATTGTATTTTTTGGGGCAATTAATTGTATGCTTATTTATTTATTGAGCATTTATTTATTTCTGTATTTATTTTTAAATATGGTAGAGTTGGTCCTCCATAATACTGGGGTGGAAAATAAATATATTATATTTGTAAGGAAAAGAGTTAGAATTCTTTAAGTATATTTGCATTTTGTAAAGCACTAATAAAAATAGCAATTCACATATTACTGTATTTCTGCAAGCGGGTGGCACATTTAGGCTGGAATTTATTTATTTTATTCAAATATATTAGGCATAAAAAATTTAAATGGTATATACTCTCACTAATTTACTAACTACACCACACATCTCTTTATCATTACTGAAGATGTAACATTTTTGTGCAGATTCGTAAGATTTTGTATTATTTCTGCAAAGTACGACATCTCTCCTCTGCCTTTCCAGATATTTTAGATTAAATCCCCTTATAAATCTGTCAAAATGCGTGTGACTCTTGCTGATGTTTCTTCTGTTGTTCCAGTGACTTTTTTCATGATTTATAACAAAAAAAAAATATTTTTACTGTCAGAAATCTCAATGTCGCACCAAATGACAGTGTCACACTTTATGATGAACCGCAGCGCCACAATTTCTCAATGCAAAAAAGTGTGTTTATATGCATTCAACATTCAATCTCTTCATTTCAGTTAACATTAATAAGAATAAAAATCAAACATCAAACATACTAACATCGTTTAAAAACTTTTAAAATGTTATTTAAGAAACTCAGAAATATAAACAGTAAATCAAACATCTCACGTCAAGAACATTCAACATGAACATTTTAAAATGAGAATAGAGTGTGTGTTGTAACAACAATTATGATCGTTAAACAGTAAAAATATTATCAATCTATAATTAGTCAAATGTTGGAGACATTTCTAATGATATCAAACATGTATAATGGTGTATGATAATTGTTCACATTAAACCATTTATATTTGTGGATGAATTTGAGGTGGTTTGAACATGTGGAGAGAAGAGATCGAGGAAGAGGAGAAGGGAATGATGAAGACACTGAAGTCATCGGATCGACCGACAGTGTGAACAAGTGTTTTAGACCTTCTGAAATATATGAGGCTATGAATATAGTTATTTTTTACCCAGAAACCAATGCAGATATTACAGAAGACGACACGGGTCACACATTATATTGTATTTATTTATTTATAGAGCGCTTCATAGGCTACAGGAACTCTAAAGTGATGTACATCCCAATAAAGCAAACATAAAAAATAAAAACAATCAAAAACGACCAGAAACCTACAGAGTGTTGCACAAGAAACATTACAATTAGGTCTTAAAGGCAAATATATGGTAAGAAATACCATATTTAAATGATAATAATCATTCCCAAGGGAAGCATCTATAATGGAACAAGCCAGGGCCCGGATGGACCCCTGTGGACCCACTGGTGCTGGAGAACAACAGCCGCCCTTCACTGTAAAGGTCTTTGCTCCAGTCGGATATCAAATCTGACACAAATCTGCATATGAACAGCTGTGATACTCAATATGGACAGTTAATAATTTAGATCAGATTCCAATAGAAGGTTTCAGTGTGAACATGATCTCTGTACGGTTTCCCTCTTTCCCTCGGGATCTCCTCTCTCCTGCACGAGTCTTTCCCCGTATTTCTGTCTCTTTACTCGACATTTCTGCCTCAAACAGACAAACAAAATCATCTTTTAATATGAAAAGCATGGCAAACACGGTGAAACATGGTGAAATTAAGTATGAAACCGAAAAGGAATTCATTATTGTATGGGTGATTTAATGGTCACCATGAAATTCATTAAATAGGTTTTGAACATTTATTTATTTATCATTAAAAAGATGTAATATTGTGTGACAAATATATCGTAGTGTCATATGACGTTTTGTTCAGTTAAGCTATTCTCTTGGTTAACTAAAAACATCTAGCTTACACTTAGCATGTCAATTGCCACATGCAGCAATGATTTTTTTCAGAATTAATAAGTAAAAAAAAAAAAGTGTTTTATTTTTCTGTAAATAATGATCGCACATTTTCTATAGCACCTAAAAAACTGCATTGATGAGGACGAGGAGTCACACTGATGAGGAAGAGGAGGATATAGTGACAGTGAGTGTTGAAGATGATGGAGATCATAACTTGATATGATGGTTTGGTAATAATTGTGCTCCTCTATGGTTGTTGCCTAATAAATGTATACTTTCTAAATTAAAAAGTCAAATGTTTCAATTTATCCATTGTGGTACAATGTAGCAAGAAACTTAAAAATTACATCAATTAATGAAAATGTTTAGATTGATAGTGTGTTTTTGTCCAATTGTATGCAGGAAAAAAAATTGTTTCCTCATTGATCATATTGTTGACCATAGAGGATTAATATTAGAATATATGTGTCCCTAGGTTTACACTTAAAGGCATTTGTATCCACAACCTAACGAGTATACGATGTCTACGGTTATTACCAGAGAAAAGCGCTCTCTATCAGACGGAATGAGTGGCTCTTAAACGAGCCGTTGGTCGTCGGTGAGGGGCCGGAGCGCTACTTGGCCTTGGCGGGCTTCTCGGTCTTCTTGGGCAGCAGCACGGCCTGGATGTTGGGCAACACGCCGCCCTGAGCGATGGTCACTCCGCCCAGAAGCTTGTTCAGCTCCTCGTCATTGCGCACCGCCAGCTGCAGGTGCCGGGGGATGATGCGGGTCTTCTTGTTGTCCCGAGCGGCGTTTCCAGCCAGCTCCAGGATCTCCGCGGTCAGATACTCGAGCACAGCCGCCAGATACACAGGAGCTCCGGCACCGACGCGCTCGGCGTAGTTGCCTTTGCGGAGGAGCCTGTGGACACGGCCGACGGGGAACTGCAGCCCTGCCCTGGACGAGCGAGTCTTGGCCTTCGCTCGGGCTTTGCCGCCGGTTTTGCCTCTGCCGCTCATTTTATAGATCAGTTTCTACAACCTTCACAGTGGAAGAGAACAGATTGAAGAGCAGCGCTTCCACACATTGTCTTTAATCGAGAGTGCCAGTCGCTCATTGGCTTAGAGTCTGTTAACATTTAAACCAATCACTGAACTTCCTTCCAAAGCCCAACCCCCTTTCTGGCGGGAATAACTATGCACGAGTATTTGACAGACAGAAGAATAAAACCATTGAAATATTTGTGGGCGAAAATTCAAATATGGATTTTATAAAACTGTTACACCTTTTACACACTGTATATTACATATAGTTTATGTTAATAACCATAAACAATCTAATTGTCAACACAGCACAACATAACCTACTGTAGCATACGTATATTTTTATCGCATGTGTATCTATTGTATGTATAAATACTTATATTGTATAGTATGTATTGTTTTGTTAGTGTATATGGTACTGTGAGTAATTTGCACATTAGATGTGTAAATTATGTAAATCTGATGTTTGCTGTAAATTGTTATACGCCCCATCGTGTCAGGACTGCTCTGTTGCACTTGTGTATGTGGTTGTGTGACAATAAAGGGATTTTATTTAATTCTGATATTCTGAGCACATTGACCCGATACTGTACAGAATTATGTTCTTATTGTAATATTGGAGTTTTACCACTGCTTATTGTTGTTTGTCTTGTCACAATTCTCCAATATAGTGTTATGTGTATATATTCTGTACTGTTACACAATCTTATTCTAACTTTGATCACTGACGAACCCTCATATGCTTTTGGCCATTTTTATGCATACAAAATGGTTTAAAGTTTTTCAAAACTTTGTGACTAATTTTAGACACAAAAATTTCAGATTGCATGAGTCAAAGAAGCTGTAAGTCATATCTTGGCTATTTGCTTTCAAAACTAACACATTATTATAATACACGAGTTTTGCTCTTTTCTCAGAGTTAGTGGGTGGCTCTTAAAAGAGCCGTTGTGGGGGGAGAGCAGATGTTTATCTCTTCTTGGGAGGTCCCCTTTTAGGCTTGGCGGCTTGAGGCTTTGCCGCCTTCGGTTTCGCCGCCTTGGCCTTTTTCGGGCTCTTGGCTGCTTTCTTAGCGGCTGCGGGCTTCTTCGCCTTCTTGGGGCTCTTCGTCGCCTTCTTAGCGGGCTTGGCGGCGGGTTGCTTGGCCTTCTTGGGCGATTTCTTAGCGGCTGCGGGCTTCTTTGCCGCGGCGCTCTTGGGCTTCTTGGCAGCGGCGGGTTTCTTGGCCGCGGGCTTCTTCGCTTTAGGAGCCGCTTTCTTGGCCGCGGGCTTCTTCTTGCTCTCGGCTTGCTGCTTGTTGAGCTTGAAGGAGCCCGAGGCGCCGGTTCCTTTGACCTGCACCAGGGTGCCTTTAGTCACCAGGCTCTTGATGGCGATCTTGACGCGGGAGTTGTTCTTCTCCACGTCGTAGCCGCTGGCAGCGAGCGCTTTCTTCAGCGCGGCGAGGGACACGCCGCTCCTCTCCTTGGACGCGGACACCGCTTTGACGATCAGCTCGCCGACGCCGGGACCTGCTTTCTTGGCTTTCGCCGCGGACTTCTTCTTGGGCGCTTTGGCCGGGGCGGCAGCAGCCGGGGCGGGGGCGGTTTCTGCCATATCTCTTTCTCTCTGATCGGATGATCTGCAGTGTTTCACACACGGTCTGCTCTCAGCAGTGAATGATCAGCGCCCGCGCGGCGCTGCGGCTTTAAACAACACATGAGAACCTCGTAGACTCAACCCGCCCGCTCTGTGTCTGTGCGCGTCCACGAGCCGCGGACTCTTGTGTTTTCTTCTCTTACATTTGAGCTAAAACTGGAGCGATTTAATTGTTTTTCTCAGTCAAAACAAAGTGAACAGCAAGCAGAGGTTCTGGGCTTTCATTAGAGACTAAAATTCGCGAGGAGGAAATGTTTCTTTCGACTCTATCAGATCAAATCCAAGGCGAGCATCAGCCGCGGGGAAAAGCCGCGTGTAAATTTGATGGAAAGTTTTACTGTAAAAGTGTGTAAAAGTCTGAAGGCGTCCTCTGTGTGTTCAGCTAACAGTCTGATAGAGACTTTAATGAAATCAGCATCAGTGAGGGTCGTGAGGAGGCTTTGATACAGATGTTGTTTTGGGCCGCTTGAAGCACAAGAACATCATCCCGAGTCTGACTGTGACTCTCAGCTCTGGCCTTATAATCATCATCATCATCATAAATATATACGTCTGATCACAGTATTAATGTTTTAACTTGTTTTCATACGCTAATGTACATCATATCATGTAAATAAAAATGTAAATCGTCATTTGTTTCTCAGTTTTCGGCTTGTGAATGATGATTGTGTTAAAGCTCTTGTGTTTCTCATTTAAAGCAAGTGACTTAAAAACAACTTATTTTTATCACTATTTCTTATTTCCCTCCTTGTTCTAGCTTGTACCTTTCTGGACAATATTTGAAACTTTGTATTTCTAGCATTTTGTATTTCCTTCATAATTATCTTTGGATACAATACTCTGCTAAATTAATGAATGTAAATAATAAAGCACATGTTACTCATTCTCACTAATTCATAACTAATTCTTTAACTAGTCATCATATTTGATTGATATATTTGCACAGACTTTGGGGTTTTAGTCATACTATAAATACTAGTTTTCTGACCCATGACAATATTTATCTTTGTGTAATGAGAGCCCCATTTCTTTTCACAAGAACAACAGAAAGTATAATAATCATAATCTCGTGTTTCACTATTTTGTGCCTTACATGTGAAACCAAACACTTCTCTTTAACTCTGAACCAAAACTGAGAAACTTCTCGATCTAAAACAACAAACTTTAGACATTGATGAGCTTAAATTGATATAATTTTGCTATTGAAACTATTGCTATTGGCCTTTATTTTACCAGAGAATAAAATCACATTGAGATTACAATCTCTTTTACAAGAGCAGAGGATACACTTACACAGACAACAAGTAGCAAACAGAATATACAAAATAAAAACAGAAAATCACATTTTAAAACAATTGCAAACATGTTGATACATTTGACTTGAATTCAGATTTGTGAAATTAAAACCTGCAATTTTAGCTGATTTTGCAACTCATTATGAAGTTGGGGCACTGTAACTAAAAGCAGTTTTGCCAAACTCTGTTTTAGTTTGTGGAACATCATTCAGTGTACTTGATCTTAGATTGTATTTAGATCTACTAGGTGCTAAGAGTGTATAAATATGAAGGAGTACGTAATTAAACAATGATAGAGTTATTTTATTCATAAACCAACAGTGTTTCCGGCTTTGTTCGGCTGGAGATTTTGACACATCAGTGACACGAGGTTTTAAGGATCCAACAATTCACTTTTAATGTTGTCTTAATAATGCAAATTACCCAATTACTGAAGCCTAATGTTGAACTAATGCACTTTTCAGAAACTGTCCCTATAAACTTTGCTTATATTACCAGCCAGTCAGATTCCTTAGTTTATTAAAAACAAAAATATGTATTCTTCTATGACCTTCATTGTGTGTGAAAACGCTGCAGTAAACAGGCCTACATGTTATATTATATAAAAGTAGGTCAATATAAGCTTGCTGGTCCACAGATATAAAGCAGAAAGACAGTTTAAAATGACTAAATTATAGAGAATAATGAAAAACAAAGGCACAATCTAAAGCAAACAGAGGAAGAAAGTCCTGTAAAACACACATTAATAGTCACATATTCCTGTATTGTTCTTAGAGCTTTTATTCATATTTCAATCAATATAATTGTACAGAGAACATTATATAAATGAGATTTTACACTGGATGCATTAAAGCAGAATGTGTTTTTCCTCACAGAGGAACTCCTGAAGTCTCGACATCATTGCGGTGAGAAACTGCTGAAGAGAAGATTCATGAACACAAAATTGAGAAGATGTCATTAATAAAACCAAGAGATATATTTTCCTAATTTGTTTTACAGACACAAACAGGCTTTAATTGAGGAACTGATTAAGCTGATACAATTAAGAAAAAAGGCTACCTTTTATTTTAAGAGAATTAGTTCAATTATGTGGTTTTATTTAAAGACACCGTTGTTAGTTCTGCACACGGCTGGAAATGGAGAGTAAATGTTGAAATTAAGTGTTATTTCATGTGTTTTTGAGTAAAGGAAACATCTGTTAATGTTTGACATTTGAAAGAGTTTCTATTATGTTGTAGTTTTGGCCGTATGAGCAGAAGAGTAGGGCTTATGGGCTTATGGCGAGGTTGTGAATAACTGCATATTGATATTTTGATATTATTGTTGCTTTGATCATTGACAAATATCTTTGCTATAATCATAGAGCAGGAACAAGTGTGTTGCAGTGCTGCAGTCTTTTTAATTACAATACAAGTCAAATATGAACAAGTCATTTCCATTCACTCGAGGTCACACAATTATGAGTCAACTTAAAATAAAAAAGACATGTTCCACTAAAAATATTAAATGTATTGTGTCAGACTACATAATTTAGGGAATGTTACATGATTTAATCAGGTAGAGTCCATGAAAGAAATCAAACCCTTCAATACTCAAATATATGTGTAATATTTGTTATCATAAATTAAGTAGCACTTAAGTTTTATTTTTTTACAGTGTATGCACCTCTAATATTAAATGTTGAAAACGAATTTCATTATGCAAAAGATTAAAAAAAAGAAACAGCTGGGATTGAGACAACAAAAGCTACAACTTTGTACTCTATCTATAAGCACCATCAACTCTTTCCAGGCCAGTGTGTGTGGCTCTTAAAAGAGCCTTTGTGTGAGCGGCTCCGGCCTCTACTTGGAGCTGGTGTACTTGGTGACGGCCTTGGTGCCCTCAGACACGGCGTGTTTGGCCAGCTCTCCGGGCAGCAGCAGACGCACGGCGGTCTGGATCTCTCTCGACGTGATGGTGGAGCGCTTGTTGTAGTGAGCGAGACGAGACGCCTCACCGGCGATGCGCTCGAAGATGTCGTTGACGAAAGAGTTCATGATGCCCATCGCCTTGGAGGAGATGCCGGTGTCAGGGTGAACCTGCTTCAGCACTTTGTAGACGTAGATGGCGTAGCTCTCCTTCCTGGACTTTCTGCGCTTCTTGCCTCCCTTCGCGGCGCTCTTGGTGACGGCCTTCTTGGAGCCCTTCTTAGGCGCGGGCTTGGCTGGTTCAGGCATGATGAGATGATCGCAGAGCTGACGAGTCAGTGTGAACTCAGCAGCGACACTGAGGCTTTTATTCACTGCACTATGCTAATTTACGAGGAGATGCTGGTTTTTCTGATTGCCTGTTTTCATTGGCCGAACCCATAAACTCGTGTTTCATTGGAGAACTCAAAGCATCACGAGCGGAACGAGGGCCAATCACAAACGGTTAAATGGAAGACGGTTAAATGTTTGAAAGACGCTGTTTCCTTTGTTTCATTTCCCGCTCTTTCTGTTAGTAGTAATAAGCGGTTCTAGACAAATATTGTGCACCATCGTGTAATTAAAACATCTTATAAACTCATGGAGGGAGCTTGGACGAAAGAGACCAATAACAGTCACACTCCCTTTAAAAACCTCGGAGTTTTTTTTATTGATCAATGAAACAGTTTAAACTACAGGAATAGTAAATAAAACCCCATTTTAATACGATGATATTTTTTAATTTTCTCCATTTTCACTTCTGCTAACTTTGGTATCAATCTTATCTAATTTTCTTTTTGTAAACCACATTTTAGCATCAGAGAATAGATAAGATTGTGTAATACAAATATAATATTGTAGGTATCATCTGTTGGGTAAAGAGAATCAAAAGATGCTTAAAGTCTTGATACATTATGAGTCTTTATGAGCTCATTAATAAGTCTATTCTCGATCCAGAAAACAAAGTCCTTTTTAATTAATCTTTTCATGCATGAAATATGATAACCTCAGTCAGGATTTTTTTTCTATGTGTTTTTATTGCTCTTGGGGTAATGATTTTTTTTTAAAACACATTTTTAAAGAGACTTTCAGATGTCCACTTGATTGCACAGTATGCCTTTTGGCTTTAACTGAAGAGATTCTGAATTAAACATAATACAGTAATAACACAGTAATAGTGTGTGTATTTAACAAACCAATCAATACAATTATATAAAATCATGTGAAAACTATAAAATATATATAACAAATATATATATTGTTATTAAAGGTTATATACCGCATGACAAGTAACGTGCATTGAGTAATCAATTACTTTTTTGATGTAACAAGTAAAGTAATGCATTACAAATTAACATACATTACTTGTAACGTACATTATGTATTCAACCGCATTACTTTTTTGATGTTAATACAAATTACATTCTAATAACACAAATACATTTATTTACAGTCAGAACGGTATATAAAAAATACAGTATGAGCTGTAGCTGAAATATAGATCATGCATGATCTCCAATTTAGTGGACAGATGATTAATCAGAATTTCCTCCCAATCTAAAAACAATACTTGGAAAATGTAACTGTGATATGACTTATTAGATATTCCTTGATGGTACATTGTTTTTTACTGTAAAGTGTGTGAAAGTCTCAGGCGTCTCTGTGTTCAGCTCTGCTTTAGATGTTGTTTTGGGCCGCTTGAAACACGAACATCATCCCGATAAATATATACGTCTGATCACACAGTATTAATGTTTTAACTCATTAAACACGCATTTAACTGTTCATCACGACATTAAACTGGTCAATCTTTTTGTACAGGTGTACTTGTGCACGCATGGCCCTCGAGAGAAAATATATGTTGCAGGGAAATACCACAGGTATTTCATAAGTACACTGGATAGAAATGTGTTCAACCTATGTGTGTGCTTTCTGCTATTTCCAAAGTATGAAAGATTACTGTAAATAACAGTGCCATTATGATTTTTTTTCTTTTGCAGGTCACTAGAAGAACGAGACAAGTGCCTAATACGATATCATGCATGACAGACCATCCTGGCCTTGAACCTGTGTGCCTCATATATATACATATATATATATATATATGTTATAAAAGAAGAAACATGCAATAATGACAGATACTTATTGATGTGACACTTTTATTGTGTCTCAGCATCAGCGTACATACATGACCCATAATGACCTGTGAACAAAATAAACAGTAAAACACACAATGTTTGTGTCTCTGCAGGCAGCGCAGACACTTGTCCTACAGTCAGCCGGTGCTGGGGTTTCCCTGGTCGAAGTGTACGTGTGGTCTTCAGTGTCCCGATGCATGCCGGCTTCAGACCCCCCCTTCACTGAAGCGTCTGTCGTGCCGAGAAGAGCGGCCCGGACGCACGGGAATCTGCTGTAAGCCATCCAGATACGGCAGGGGATCACGGACCACCTCTTCAAAAACAGTATTCATCAAGTCGATGACATAGCCTGTAAAGTATTGTTGTGGAAATTTTAATAGTCATTGATCCCTTACAGATATCATAAGAGAGAGAACCTATTCAATGTGTAAAATATATGTGTGTACGTGCTTGTGCGTGACGTTTCAGGAACATCTGGGACAGGACAACTGAGCGGATGGCCAGTTTATTTCAGTACTAGTTTGTGTCTTTACAGGGGCGGACTTAACCATTAGGCAAAGGTCGGCAATTGCCTTGGGCCCCGAGCTACCTAGGGGCCCCCAAAATGCCCCATTAAATTATGCTTAAAGTTTTGTTTTGTTTTTTACTTTTCGCAAATTATATATTTCTAAAAAACATTTGCGAAAAAAGGCATCAAATCATTAGTGTAGTGAGGTGTACAGAGTAGTAGACAGAGTAAAAATGAAGCGAAGCTACCCAAGCGGTGCTGAAAGAGCAGGAAGCGGGAGGAAAGCAAAACGTTTTTAGCAAAATTGCAGAAGGTAACAATACATAGTAGTAGAAGAAGAAGAAGAAGGTCAGTTCTCGCGCATGCGTCGTGGAAATCTCTTGAACTCTCGTCTCAGGCCCCCAAGGAAGCAATGGAATAGTCGAATAAAGTCGTTAGTTTTGTTTTTTTCCGCACAAAAAGTATTCTCGTCGCTTGATAAACTTATAGTTGAGCCACTGTAGGCACATGGAATATTTAAACATTTTCTTTAATGACTTTCAAGGGCCGTCAAGTGTCATTCCCTTAGGCAGCCTATGGAGGAGTGATCCAGCTCTCAGATTTAATCAAAAATATCTTCATTTGTGTTCCGAAGATGAACGAAGGTCTTACGGGGTTGGTACAGCATGGGGGTGAGTGATTAATGACTTAATTTTCATTTTTGGGTGAACTAACCCTTTAAGTAGAGACTGAACAGCAGTGAGGACCTTATCTGGGTGGGTGAAAGGTACAGCGGGTGAAGAGGAACCTTGAAAAAAAGCATAAAGGCGGTGTCATATCTTCCTCACTCCACAGGGTCACTGCTGTGTTGGCGACTGGGCCTATTCTTGCAAGAATAAATACTTCTCTTTTAATAATTTGATTCCGAGTTGTCTCTTACGCAGTGATGATGTTTAACAGAATTTTTGCCACAAAGTTATTTTTTATTTATTTGAATATTCATTTTATTTGCTCATTTGTAAGTACCGGTATTGTTTAAAATAAATATTTTTTGGAAAAGCTTACAAAATGTTGGCTCTGGTTTGACTGCGTGTCCTCCCGGTTTGGGCTTTGGAAAGAGAGGCTCGTACACGCGTTTCCCTTTAGATGTCGTCACTTGTGTCCGGACAGCATTCTCATTGAAGTGCATCGCTGCGAGATACAGCCTAAAGGAGAAGACAAACAAACACAAAAAATGTTCATATTGGCATAGTGAATAAATCAACTATTTTATTTATCATTAAAATTATGAAAATATTAAAAATAGCACTTATATACTTATAAATCTACACCATTCTGTAAACTGTAGTCTCTAACTGAAAGGCACTACACTGCATTTGGTTTGCCTAGACAGAAAACAATAGTATGCCCCTTTCAAACGTATCTGTTTATGTGTTGTGTTGTGTCTGACCCATGTTCGAGTCGTGAGGGAGAAGACAAACCTGCAGAGCCTCCCAATGAAGGGGAAGACAACATGTTTCGGTGCAAAGTGCGAGATGACTTTGTGAAATGACTCCACAGTTGATGTCTGGTAATGTGGACTCAGCTTCTCTACATCTGAAAGCACTCTCTTGTTCATCAGGACCCTATGAAGCTTATCCAGTGCTGTTGAACCTTGGGGGAAATCAGTGTGAGGTTCTTTATAAAACACATGAATATTGTAGGATTAACATAACTTGCTTTTTACGGTTTACTTGGCAAATAACACATTGAGGTTACACACCTGGATGAAACCACTTGCTATGGTCCTTAGACACCCTTTGCTCATGTTGACAGCGAGGGAACGCTGGGTCAGAATGTGTGTGGATGTCTTGAATGTGGTTCATGATGGAGGTCCATTTGGCGACCCTCTCGGGTCCCGAATCAGCGCCGCTGGCGGACCAGCACAGGTGGTTGGTGATGCTCTTACGCCACTTCTTCACCAAACTACAGTCCTTCTCTCTGGAAATTTTCTCCAGCTTCTTTGACAATCCTGATGAAGTCAAATTTACAGGCAAAACATATCAGATTTTTTATTTATTTGATGCAGTAAGCTTTTTCAGAAATATGGATAGCACTAATACCATGAATATTTGAAATCTATTTTCTTTCAAAGACGCAAGCATTACCTTTCACCATGTGCCAGACGTCATAATAGTGGTTAATTTTACGATCCTTTAAAAACTTTCGTATCTGAGGGTGACGGTCAGTAACAACGCAGTCCAACTTCACGCCGCTTTCCTCCAGGAGGTCCAGGCTTCTTCTTAGGCCCTCCTCCTCCATGTGGCGGCGTCCCCCTACCTCGCTGCTCTTAGCAGAAACACACAACCATATGTAATATCTCCATAAATTACATATTTAGTAAGAAGTGTGCATGAAAAATATAAGTCTCTTCTTCTCTATGTAAAAATTGCTGTGTATGTTATGTATGCTGTATTTTATCTCTGAAATTTGCACAGATTTGTTAAAAAATTATACTAAAGACAAAGGTGTCAAATGTCAAAAAGTTTTACGTAGTTATACATAAGAAGAGTATATTAGCCGTAGTCTGCAGTTGAAGTACCTGCACCAGCTGAATGTCTATTATGTTGTTGGTCTGCAAGTCCATCATAGTGTAGCTCCCATATTTTGCCGAATGTCCTGCAATTAAAAAAAAAAGAAGTCATTAAAGGGGTCATATAATGGTACATGCACTTTTACAAGTTGATTGTACTGAAATGTGTGTTGGCAGTGCCTGTACACAACCATCATATGATGATAAAAATCCATCCAGTGTTTTTGTTTTAATCTCCTTATATGTTTTCCCCTGCCTCAAATCGAGCCGTTCGAGCCTGTGACATCACACGCTCGGAAGCCCCGCCCACAATTGTTGATTGACAGGAGCGTTTCAACACAGACCCGCCCTCGCTCGTGAGCCAGCTGTCAATAATAGTCTGCGCGGACCGGCGCGGTCATTGTTGATATGCTGGAGCACTGTCTATGAGCAGAATGGCGTCTAAGCGATTGTGGTGTTCTGTTCTTGGGTGTAATAACGAACACAGTCATTTTAATGTTCCTGAATCGTCGGTTTACACTCAGGGTACATTACGGCATGTTTTCTATGTATGACGTTCTCAATATAATTCATAATCCCACGTCTATACTGAACAACGCGTTATGGTTATTGTGTTATTGAGTTACGGTGTACGCACAGAACAGAGAGGCGGAGTCAGCACAGCTCATTATCATTTAAAGTCATATGCACTGAAACGGCGTGCTGAACACAGAGCTGTTTTTGACCAGGTAAAATAACTGTTCTCTTACAATACTAATGAGAATTTTTAATTAAAGTACATTACAAACTTTTAATTTAGACCCTAAAGAATCATATTAGCTTGTACAAAAATGGCATTATATGACCCCTTTAATCATTTTTAAATAATGCAGAGGTATTATCAGCACATAATCTTAATATTTACAATTACAGGTGAAACTCGAAAGATTAGAATATCGTGCAAAAGTTAATTTATTTCAGTAATTCAACTTAAAAGGTGAAACTAATATATTATATAGACTCATTACATGCAAAGTGAGATATTTCAAGCCTTTATTTGTTATAATTTTGATGATTATGGCTTACAGCTATGAAAACCTTTTCACAATATTCACATTTTGAATTTGGGGTTTTCATAAGACATAATCATCAACATTATAACAAATAAAGGCTGGAAATATCTCACTTTGCATGTAATGAGTCTATATAATATATTAGTTTCACCTTTTAAGTTGAATTACTGAAATAAATGAACTTTTGCACGATATTCTAATCTTTCGAGTTTCACCTGTACTTGTGAAATGCATAGTTGTTTACATAGAAAGAGAAACTGAATTAAAAACGTGCACCTGGCGAGTCTGCTCGCATGTCACCAGCAACAATGACACTCTTGCTCTGGCTCAGGTCGTGCCGTTGCAAACTTTGCTCCTCAGTCCACTTGTATATGATAGCAGGCTCAAGGTATGTCCTGGCATGTCTTCTAAAAGCATCATATGTATGTGTTTTCAGGTGCATCGCCCTGAACACCTTTAAAAAAAAAAACAATTGTAAAATATTTAGTTGTCCTGTCTAGTGTTGGCTGATTTGGGGGGTACAAATGACACAACACCTTTCGCATCTTCAGGAAGGAAGCTCCGCTGAAATAGACGGCGGCGGAGAGCTGGAGGTCGCCCGCGGGAGTGCTGCCGACCACAGGCTGGCTCCGCCACCGTCTGGAGAACCCACAGCGAGCGCACAGCTGCTCGATGGCTATAAAGGTCCCTCTTCTGCGTGGGCAGACATCACAAGCCCGGGTGCAAACAGGACAACTCTCGAACAGGCTGAGGAGACACTCTTCAAAAACAATGTACTTTGCATCCTTGTGGAATGGCATTGATGTGGCACTGAAAGAAAAAAATACATTGTGCTTGTTAGTGTATTAATTGCTGATTTGTTACAGAGATATAACTTACAAAACGTGTGATGATTGTGTCTCGGCTGTAACAGACCGTGCTTGTGGATCAGACACGGAAATGGGGAATATTTCCTCTTCAAATTCAACACGGGGTCTTTTAGCGGGCCTTGAAGCCTTCAATGGGGTTGGTGTACATGGATCTATTGCGGCCCATGACATTTCAGTAGTTGTGGTGCCTACCGCCACACTTTGAGATGACACGGTCACCTGTGTGCCTACCAGTAAAATATATATATATATAATTAGTAAGGGGAATAATGGTAACCCATGCAAGATTTCAATAGCGGGACACAAGTCATCTTTTCTGTACATTAGCGCAGAAGGATCTTGATGATTATGAAAAGAACTGCAGATTTACTGAGTTAAACAAGCTGGCATTTAATAATAGTACACAGTTAATCTGTCCTTATAATCCAGCACATATGCACTTAATGATAAGTAACATTGCCTTTGCTTTGAAGGTGTGAGCTCAGTGTGTTCACAGACAGCGGTGTTCCCTCACACAGGACGCCGGGATCCTCCGTTTGGCAGCCGACATCATTAGTGCGCATGCGCTGTGGTGCACTCTGATACACAAGCGTGCGAAATAAACATACATCAGTTTTCAAACATTAAAACATTTTAACAAATCGACTAACGCTAGATGCCTTGTCAAATAAATATAGCTTCATCTTATGTGGTGGAGAATGTGAAGTTAGCTAGAAGGATCGAGTGAGCTAACATTATCTGTGAGCAACTAAACTAACGTAGTTGTTGATGAAATAGACGAAAGTAAAATTATTTGACAAAAGGGAATTTACATATGTATTATTTTGTAGATTTATATGACAACACAGGCAAGAATTATTAATCTCTCAGCGTAATGCCATACTATTTAGTTATGTATGCTCGTTACTTGGAGTTTGCTATTGTTACTGTACTAGGATCTTGCGCTGGATCTACATTACACAGTGTAGATTATCGTTAATAATAGCACTAGTTTACCGCTTGCGGGAGTATAGTTGGAAGTGCCCCCTTCTTCAGGATGAGACGCTGAGAGAAACCTGCTTGATACTGTCCCAGGTTAGAAAATAAGTCCGTGGTGAAATGGGCAGAACAAACTAACAACTTCGAGTTAAACTGTTGCGGTATCCGATTATAGATGAACATCAACCACGCCTGTTGACATTTCTTTTCTGTGGGAAGGGTATGAAAAGTCCTCACATCCCCTGCACAGCCTGGAACATAGCATTTGTTTCCATGATCTGCCATTTTCCCTATGATGACCCTCGCTTGTTTGTGTTGCCAACTATTCTCAAATGAAAGTCGCTTCTTCTTCTTCTTCTTTTGGTTTTATGGCAGGTTGTGAACCAACTTTAAAGGTGCATACCGCCACCTACTGTGAGAATGAACTAAATCCTCCTATATCCTATTATATAACCCAGTATTCTTAATAAATCTCATGATTGCATTTATTTGTTTTCCTGAATTTGGACCATCATTTAATAAGTTGGCTATAGTGAATTCCTGGCATCCTACAGCTTGCAATTCTTCTTTAAGAATCCTCCTTTCTTTATTATAAGCCTTACATTTCTTCAATACATGTTGTACTGTCTCCTCTATTAAACATACTTCACATAAATAATGATTAATATCTTGATTATAATAACTCATTACATAAACATTGAAACAGCAGTGGAAATTTTCAGTTTTTAAATACTGCTGCATTATTGTCTCTTTTGAAACATATTTCTGGTTTTCATTTATCATGCATTGAGAAGAGCCAAGGTGGATAGACGGGCAGAGCCACTGGGGCTAATGTGGATATTACTGATGCCTATTTGTTGAGCCTGCTGTCCAGCCAAAGATATTCGATATGTCTGCTCATATTCCCAGCAGTTTTACAATATGTTTTTGACTGGGTGATGATTAGTTAAATGTCCTTTAATAGCAGTCAGTCGTGCATAGTCTTTACCGTCACAAATAGTTGTGCATATTTCTTCCCGCCAGAAAGGGGGTTGGGCTTTGGAGGGAAGTTCAGTGATTGGTTTAAATGTTAACAGACTCTAAGCCAATGAGCGACTGGCGCTCTCGGTTAAAGACAGTGTGTGGAAGCGCTGCTCTTCATTCTGTTCTCTTCCACTGTGAAGGTTGTAGAAACTGATCTATAAAATGAGCGGCAGAGGCAAAACCGGCGGCAAAGCCCGAGCGAAGGCCAAGACTCGCTCGTCCAGGGCAGGGCTGCAGTTCCCCGTCGGCCGTGTCCACAGGCTCCTCCGCAAAGGCAACTACGCCGAGCGCGTCGGTGCCGGAGCTCCTGTGTATCTGGCGGCTGTGCTCGAGTATCTGACCGCGGAGATCCTGGAGCTGGCTGGAAACGCCGCTCGGGACAACAAGAAGACCCGCATCATCCCCCGGCACCTGCAGCTGGCGGTGCGCAATGACGAGGAGCTGAACAAGCTTCTGGGCGGAGTGACCATCGCTCAGGGCGGCGTGTTGCCCAACATCCAGGCCGTGCTGCTGCCCAAGAAGACCGAGAAGCCCGCCAAGGCCAAGTAGTGCTCCGGCCCCTCACCGACGACCAACGGCTCTTTTAAGAGCCACTCATTCCGTCTGATAGAGAGCGCTTTTCTTAACATTTACCAACGCTATAAACTCATTTAGTTGAGAAAGAGTGACCCATTAAACCAGTCAAATGTATGATTGTTCTGCAATATAATTATAGTAGCCACAAGCATGCCTGCTGTAAACGCATGATGATCCCTTAATAGTGTTTGGCAGAGGCAGTGTGAAATGTTGCTTCCCCTAACCCATCTCCCCATGTAAGTATATTTGGTTACCAAGCTCTGATAATGTATTGAATATTATAATTGACTATCCAAAATATAAAGCTAAATACGCTTCAGCGGATTTCCAGTGTAACAGAAACTAATCAATGTTACTGTGGGTCTTTTGCCCTTTAGCTGCTCTACTCAACTATCCGGAGGGCAACAAGCGTGTCTTCATTTCTGGCTGCAGTGCTTTTACACAGACTGTAATGTGATTTTGTTCTGATCCGAGATCTGCACAACCACTGAGAAACAAGACGAGTATTTCAGAACAAATAAATGGGTCAATGACGTGACACCTAAATTTTCTCTCCGACTGCATTTTTTCAGGCAAAAATGGGTTTAAATGCCTAAAAAGATACTGCATATTTGTAGTACCTCTCCTATGTATGTACTCACTTTAACTTTTCAAAAACCTTTAATTATTTATTTATTTTATTTTTGTTATTTAAAGTGTCAAAACGTCATGTGGTGCGAGTCGACCGTCCGGCCATAACTTCTGTTTTGAAAACATCTTTGAAATTACTCTGAATTTATTCAAATTTATATTCTGCACTATTTGGCATGATTTCCAAAATGTTTTGTAATCTTTTAAAAAAAAATTCAAAGCATTTGCATTTATATTTCCATCATAATATACAAACAAACTTTGTCCGATGATGTCAATTTTATGAAATGTCATGTGGTGCGACCATCAAAGAACTACCATTTTGGGACGTATATGTTGAAAACTATTCAAACACAGGACGTTACATCATAAACCAATTTACCAACGACCCATAGAAGCAGCCAGCAGGTTTGTAATTCTCTCAAAAAAAAAAAAAAAAAAAAAAAACCTTTGTAATGGTTGGTATGTAGTTGCCAAATTTGGATGTCATGTAATAAAGTTATTTCTACAAATATATATTTTTATAATAAATTTCATAGTGACCTTTTCTTGCAAGCTAGCTTGGTTTGTTTAGGTGGTCAATTATGTGCCTGTAAATTGACTGAATTTGAAAATATCATGTGGTGTGACCAAATATCATGTGGTGCGACCACTGCAGACTGTTTTCAGTGATAGATATATGTCCTAGTTTGGCAGTTTTATGCTTTTATATTCAATCAACGGTTTATATGTAAAAAAGTATTTTACTTTAGTATCATTTGGAATATATTTTTATGCAATTTGGGATTTTTTTTATACATTTCAGACAGTTTATGTTCACTCTTTGTACAATATGAGAAAAAAAAATAGAGCGTGTAATTTCAGTTTAGTAATACTGCATATTTATTATTTAAAACTATTTTAATCTGTTTTACCAGATGCCACTGCCTGCCAAAAATTCTTACCCTGCAGCAAGAGCGGAGTACCTTGATAGGAGAAGAGTGAAATATTATAACAGTTTAAAATATCTGTTTTCTATGTGAATATATAGTGAACTGTAATTCATTCCTGTGATCTGTAAATTATATTTTTAAAACATTTCTATCAGTTTTATGTGATTTACAGGAAAAATAAGTCTGTTAACTAGATTTAAGAAGGCAACTCAGAAATTATAGAACAAAAAATTAGATCATTATTTACAAAAACTCAAAAGAAATGCAAATACTTGGTTTCTAAACACTTTGCTTACTAAGAACGTGTAAAATAATGTTTAAGCATGTTAAGGAAATTAATAAATTTTAAGATAAATCACGGTCGCACATATGACATTTTTTAAGGCTACGGACAATTCATCTAGATGAAAAAACACATTTTTTTAAATGAATTTAGGTGTACACAACATCCTTAATGTTTGAACAATTGCAACAGATATTATTATTTTTAGTGTTTTAAAATTGGCCTGTCGAAAATCCTTATACGTCATTGACCCAAATACAGAAATGTGAGAATAAAGCCTATGGATGTCTTTGTTACACTGATTTATTAAGTAGTAAACAGAACAAACCCTCCGCTTGTTTGAAAAGAGGAAACGCGCAGTCATTGGCTAACAGTCATAAGCACACGTCACACACTAGCCAATCACAAGCCTCTGCATCATCGTGACACTCTGAGCTCGTGACGGTCCAATGCTATAAAAGCAGGAGGCGTGTAACAGAAACAGCATTTCCAGCACAAGCAGGACCGAGAGAGGAGAAACTGCAGCGATGGCAAGAACCAAGCAGACCGCTCGTAAATCCACCGGTGGCAAAGCCCCGAGGAAGCAGCTCGCGACTAAAGCAGCGCGGAAGAGCGCGCCCGCCACCGGCGGCGTCAAGAAGCCCCATCGGTACCGGCCCGGGACCGTGGCTCTGCGGGAGATCCGCCGCTATCAGAAGTCCACCGAGCTGCTGATCCGCAAACTGCCTTTCCAGCGGCTGGTGAGAGAAATCGCCCAGGACTTCAAGACGGACCTGCGCTTCCAGAGCTCCGCTGTCATGGCCCTGCAGGAGGCCAGCGAGGCTTATCTGGTGGGTCTGTTCGAGGACACCAACCTGTGCGCCATCCACGCCAAGAGAGTCACCATCATGCCCAAGGACATCCAGCTGGCGCGCCGCATCCGCGGAGAGCGCGCTTAAACCCCCTGTGCACGCGCATCACACCCCAACGGCTCTTTTAAGAGCCACACCACTTACTATAAACGAGACAATTTCCACTTTAACGCTGAATATAAAGCAACAAGATCCTTTGTCGTACGTGATATGATGCAAGTAAAAAGTTAGGTGTGGGTAATTATGAGAGGCAAAGGCATGTGCGAATATTCCCAATATATACAATTGGCCACTTCTGTTTGATTTTATTAGTTTATGGCATGTGTGTCAGACAGCCAGTGATTAACACAACTAAATGATCACAGTTCGCCTCTTTTCATTAAGCAGAAAAAGCACGGTATAAATGTTTTCATTATAAGCTCATATTATCACTAACAAAACCAATATATGCGTGAACATGTGAGAGTGAATCTGAACGGGACTATGATAATGTAGGATTCACCTAAACATTTACATTTTCATTTCAACACACACACAGAGGGCATAAATATAATATCACAGATGTCGCTATTCACAATTTTACTATATTCAATATTGTGATTTGATGACTTGTGTCTCTCTCTCTGTTTACTTTGCTGAGCTTGTAGAACAGCGCTGTTCAATATTAACTACTGTAAATAACATGATCTGATTAAATTATTAATATTTAATATAAAACAAGGGAAAGACTCCTTCAGATCGGGGTGGCGGTTAAATGTTTCGCGCTCTATATTTTGGGGGAGGGGCGCGCGCATGTGACGGTGCTGGTTTCTGTCAGGTCCTGTAAGCAGATGTAAAAGGTCTCCCTTCAACACTCGTCATTCATTCTTCGTCATCGTTTGACCAGTTCTACGATCTTGTAAACATGTCTGGAAGAGGCAAAGGCGGGAAAGGGCTCGGAAAAGGAGGCGCGAAGCGTCACCGTAAAGTTCTGCGCGATAACATCCAGGGAATCACCAAACCCGCCATTCGGCGTCTGGCTCGCCGCGGCGGCGTCAAGCGCATCTCCGGGCTGATCTACGAGGAGACCCGCGGTGTGTTGAAGGTGTTTCTGGAGAACGTGATCCGCGATGCCGTCACCTACACCGAGCACGCCAAGAGAAAGACCGTCACCGCCATGGATGTTGTGTACGCGCTGAAGCGACAGGGACGCACCTTGTACGGCTTCGGGGGATAAACGCCTGAAACCCGGAGAAACTGACGGACCCAACGGCTCTTTTAAGAGCCACACACTCCCGCACTGAAAGAGTCATGATTTAGCTGTGTCAATCATCAAATTAATTATAATAGGTTTTTAACAAAGTCATTTGACTTTATTAATGATGTTTTTAATATTTATAAATATTTTTCAGATGAGACCTAAAATATTGTGTATTACAAAATTAACAAAAAAGACAATTAGATCAAATAATTCTACAGTAAGCAGAAGTGAAAATGCTGAAAACAGAAGCATGTTTCTTTTTATTATTATTATTCAAATGGGTTTTTATGTGCTACTCCTGTAGTTTAAACAGTTCAACGGTTTCATGAATCAATTAAGTTCTGAGGAAAAGCTGTTTTTCAAGGGAGTCTGACCGTTATTGGGTCTCTTTTCTCCAAAACTCATTCTAATGTGCTTAGTTTTAATTACACGATGGTGCAAAATATGTCTAGAACCACTTATTTAATCAGAATTACCAACATCTAAAAATAAAAAGCGGGAAATGAAACAAAGGAAACCGTGTCGTTCAAACACAGGATGGTAGGCGGGGCTATCATTTAACCGCCTGTGATTGGCCCTCATTCCGCTCATGATGCTTTGAGTTGTCCAATGAAACACGAGTTTATGGGTTTCGGCCAATGAAAACAGGCAATCAGAAGAGCTCCGTGTCTCCTCGTAAATTAGCATAGTGCAGTGAATAAAAGCCTCAGTGTCGCTGCTGAGTTCACACTGACTCGTCAACTCTGCGATCATCTCATCATGCCTGAACCAGCCAAGCCCGCGCCTAAGAAGGGCTCCAAGAAGGCCGTCACCAAGAGCGCCGCGAAGGGAGGCAAGAAGCGCAGAAAGTCCAGGAAGGAGAGCTACGCCATCTACGTCTACAAAGTGCTGAAGCAGGTTCACCCTGACACCGGCATCTCCTCCAAGGCGATGGGCATCATGAACTCTTTCGTCAACGACATCTTCGAGCGCATCGCCGGTGAGGCGTCTCGTCTCGCTCACTACAACAAGCGCTCCACCATCACGTCGAGAGAGATCCAGACCGCCGTGCGTCTGCTGCTGCCCGGAGAGCTGGCCAAACACGCCGTGTCTGAGGGCACCAAGGCCGTCACCAAGTACACCAGCTCCAAGTAGAGGCCGGAGCCGCTCACACAAAGGCTCTTTTAAGAGCCACACACACTGGCCTGGAAAGAGCTGATCATGCTTGTTGATGATTAAATGGTTGGATGTTCGATTTCGGTTTTTTTGGAGTCGACTCCGATACCTGACTCCTAATATTGGAATCGACTTCTCCACCTCCACTCTATTTATGTCAAACCATAGACTGTAAAAAGATAAATAACACAAACAAACAACACGTCTGAAAACAAATACAGAGTCGATGCTTGTAGTTGATTCCGACACTAGAGCTATTGAGAGTAGACTCCCCAATACTATGGTCAGTTTCAGCTAAGTACTGTTACTTTTTTATTATTATTTTATTAATTTTTCTTTGGTGAATGAGATCCAGTGTTTTTAAATGACCATGAAATTCCAACCAAAAACATTTGCATACAGACTGACACGTTTTAGTTTAAATCTTTGGTGTTGTTTGTATTGTGTTACAGCATGACTTTTATTTCACTTTAACTCAGTTAAACTGCTTATTGCTTGGTGATATAAAGTTAAACTAATCTTAATCTAATACAGAAATCGCCTTATTATAGCGCCACCTAGTGTCGTGTGTGTGCTTAGAAAAACTGACTGACAGTCTAATCAATCACAGAAAACCAGATCACACTCTAAAATTTTAAATATCACAAATAACCAGTGTTGGGGTAACTTGAGTTATGTAATCAGATTATTTTTTCAAGTATCTAGTAAAGTAATGCATTACTTTAAAAAAAAAAAATAGGTAACTGTTTCCATCCGTCCTTTTCATAAAAAGTAATCAAGTAAAGCGATTAGTTACTTTTTTAGGGAGTAACGCAATACTTTTAAAAGTAACTTTCCCCAACCCTGTAAATAACATTGGGCCAGTTGTTCAAAACATTTAATCTGGATCAAAATGATCCGGATTTGGAAATCCCATTTTTTTCTATCCAGGATCAGGTAATCCGTCTTTCTTTTATGCCGTTTTTTCAAAGCAACATTGGACTGGATCACCCTGATCCAGATACACAGTTTTCAAGATTACCAAATCCGGATTACCAGCGCTCTAAATGGGACAACATATCACAATGTGGGCTACCAGCTATGAACGGGTAGAAGAGCCAACATGGGGTCACTGTAAGTGTTTCTTATTTTGAGACAAAACACAAAAATAACATAAACATCCACTTCTAATCATAATTTATTTTATGACCCACATCTGAACCACAACAAAATAAACAACAAACATACATTAACAAATACATTGTGGACATTTTGAAAACATCTTAAAAAAAATGAAATGGCTAAATATCCAATAGTTAACGAAATAAAGAATGTTCAGGGTTCTTCTTCATCTGAGGAGGAGAGACCAGCATTTCCAAGCCCGCTTTTATGAGGCGGATCTGAAGTTTCGCTTTGGTTTGCTGTAGTTTGGTCAGCTTGATTTGTTCCTCTGCCAGGAGTATCTGTGCTTCTGCTCTTTCAGTTTCTCGTTTAAGAAATAGAAATCATCATTTTTGTTCGACAAAGGACGCTTCAAGCCTCTTTTCTGAGCTCTGTGACTGCTGGCTCTACCAGTGAGGATCCAGGTTGTTCTTCAATAATAGGGCTGAGATCCAGAATGAATGTTTCCTCTGCATTAGGAGGAACTGGCTCACTTTCCTCTACAATCGTAGGCTCACCATCCCCTACAACACCTTGAATCCCATGCAGAGCTTTAGAGTTCTCACCTCCAATAATGTCCAGAATCACATCTGTGTATTCACCTTTCTTAAAGGATTTGTTGGCTGTTTGGGTGTGTTTTGCTTCAGCAAGGTCCTTCGTTGCTCTGGCCCTCAGATTCTTCCATCTAAATTTCACTTGCTCCAAGGTCCTCTTCTGGCCAGACCCCATTGCATTTGCATTCTGGGTGGTTTCAACCCAAATGTCTTTCTTCCTTTTGTTAGTCACCATTCCACCTGCAACAGAGCTTCCTACTGAGGCATAATGGCACTGAACACCCTCCAGCAGTGCATGGGTTTCTGCAACAGTGAAATTAGGTCCTTTTGAGTCCATGTGTAGCGTTGCGGTGGGTGGTAAACGGTTCACAAGTACCAAATCGTATAGTGGTAAATAAATAACAAGCTGACTACGCCACCCCTCTTCAGAGAGAGGGGAAATAACTACCCAATGTAAATAGGGCACAGAGGTTCGTTACCATGGAGGGCAAAGAGACGTGGATATCAGGACAAAAGTTAATTTATTAAGTTCACATCAATAGGTAAAACTTTCTGGTCACTGTAAGGCAGGATGTCACACACACACACATGACTCGTACCACACTGTTCATCCACACACACGATAAACAAGAAAATAAAATACAATAAATAATTATTAAGATGGCTGAGGCTCACCCGGAGTGGAGGAGGCTAGCTAAGTATCTAATTCAAAAGCCACACGCACACACCACGCTCAGTGCTTGAAGTACCACCACCAGAAGGCAAGAAAAGCTAGCCTCCCAACCCGGGGTCCATCAGCCTAAAATAAACAAAAACAAGATTAATGAATACACTAAACAAATGATACTAAACACAACTAATAACAAAATTCGGAGTGGTTGGTGGTACCAAACACTCACCACAAAGGGAGCACTAACTTGTAGACAAAACAAGTTCACAAAAATCACAGGGCAACAAAGTTGCAACTTAACACATTGCACAATAAATCAACATCCAATCTAACCAAAAACAAAAATAAAGAAACATACAACTTAACACACAGGCAGCCAATGATAAGATGACTGAAGGGCGAGGCCACGTACACCACTTCGGCACCTGCAGCGGTGAACAGATCGATGGTTGTAGCGGTGAAGACATACAACAAACACAGTAACAGCAGCAAGACAGCAGCCAGTCTAAATGGATTTTATGCAGAAAACGATCAGCCCAACGTCCACATTAAGACGGAGCATCTTCAAAGGAATCAATATCCTGCTAAAAACATCAGACATCAGTTGATTAGCTCAGTTAAATAGTAGTTGAAACTTTAAAGTCCCCATGAATTCAAAATTGACCATACTTACTTTGTTTGCCTAAATTGATCGTTTTGTGGTGAACAATTCATCCATGCAAGTCAATCCACACAAAAAAATTTTTTGGCTTCGTAATCTTTAATCAAAATCTGAACTTTCCCCTCTGCGTTGGAGGACCTTCCCTGATGACGTAGGTTTGACGGGTTGGGCGTCGGCTTAACATCCGTAACCACGCCCCTCCAACTGACAGCAGACAGGCTGAATGACAACACCTACTTTTCTAGATCCAATCAGGTGCTAGTTGGGAAAAAAGCCACGCCCACCATTTTGCCTCATTTAGTATTCCGTTTCTCTCGGAAATACGTCACAACACTGGAGAAAAGTCGTTTGCAACAAGGGGCGGAGCTAACAATGACGCATGACCAGGTGGCATAAACAGTCTTTAAATAGGCCAGGGACAGCGGCCGATAGGCTGCCACATCTATCACTCATGTGACAGCCACAAATAACAAGGCGGGGTCTAACCCGCTCTGCCACACATGGTTTCACCGCTTCTGTTGTAGTGAACACAGTATTTATAGGCCTTGGGCATGATTGATTTAATTGAAAACAAGCCACAGCACGTCAGCCAATTGGTGTGTGGGTATTTGACAGCCATCTTATATTCAGCCTTTCTCAGAGGACTTAGAGAGAGGCACTGACATGGCAGGTATTGTCCATCGCTACCACCGTGTTGGTGGAAGAGGATACCGTCAAAGGGTGTACAACCACTGGAGCAATACACCACTGAAGAACTGTATGCTCGCTTTCGCTTTGGGAATGCTGATATTAAGTACATTGCAGACCTTGTCAGGCCAAAACTTCAACGGAGAACCCGAAGGAGTCACAGTCTGTCTGTGGAAGAACAGGTCCTCATTGGTCTGCGCTTCTATGCATCTGGGACTTTCTACCAAGTTGTTGGTGATAATATGGGAGTGGACAAATCAACTGTGAGTGATGTAGTGAAAGCTGTGTCAATTGCATTGGCCAGCCTGGTCAATCAGTTTGTTTCACTTCCAAAGGATGTCCAGATTGCCCAGACCAAGCACAAGTTTTTTCATTTGGGGAACATGCCCAATACTATTGGGGTTATTGACTGCACTCATGTGCATATCCAAGCACCTCATGAGAGGGATTGGGAGTACATCAACCGAAAGGGGAGGCGCAGCATCAACATCCAACTTGTGGGCGATGCTGACCTCATCATCACAAACTGTCGTGAAGTGGCCTGGGTCTCTCATCCTGAGAGAGAGTGCTTTATACAGAGAGCTCCAAACCAACCGACCGGATGGCATAATATTAGGAGACAGTGCCTATCCACTCCTACCATGGCTGATGACTCCTTTCGTGCAGCAACCACACCTGCGCAGGCACGCTTCAACACTGCTCATTGCAAAACAAGATGTGCAATTGAGCGTTTAAATGGAGTTCTGAAGAGACGCTTTGCATGCCTTAACTACTTGCGAGTGGAACCACAGGGAGCATGCAACATAATACTTGCGTGTATCGTCCTGCACAACATCGCTACCAGGCGCTGTCCCTCTCCGTGATGATGGTTATGATGCACCTGAGCCTGTTGAAGAACCAGACCAACCTCTGGTGGTCTGTCAGAATCAGGGACTGACTGGACGAATAGCAAGGGATGCAATTGTTAGACATTATTGTTGACAGGCTCATCTCTGATGATTGTTTCTTTGAAATTAATATACGGTGATGAATGACCGAAAAATGAATATATTATTTTTGTTTGTTATTGAAATCTGTTTGGGGGATTATTTCATGGGGACAAGATAATTTTTATTTTATTTTTACTTTACTATACTGAATAGCTTCATTGTTAGCCCATGTCTACTTTATCACTGTTACAACGGTTACACAAGTCAAGTGCAAAATATAAATAAAAGTATATACACTAAATGATACAAATGTATTATTTGACCAATTTTAAAGTTTTACTACATTTTCTTCCTGAAATCCACCTTGAAATCCTACCCCCTGTTGGGGTCAGGATAATCCTGTTTCTTTGGATCAAAGTTATCCAAATCCCACTGACAAGTTTTGAACAACACAAACTGAAGGTTTGATCCAGATTAAAACTAGGATTGGATTCCCTGATCTAATCTGATTTCAGATTCCTTCTTTCCCTTTTGAGCAACCCATTTTCAAGATTTGATCCAATCTGATAACCAACATCCGATCAGCTTACCTTTGAACAACTGGCCCTATATGATACCTTAATAAATCCTCTGAATGTCAAATAAATAAATCCAACTGTTAATTTCGTCTCAAATGTACAGTTTTTATTTAAGTGTTTCATAAAAAAAAACAGTATTTGACTAAAAATCAAAATGTATGTCGTTTAGTGGAAACATTGATGATCATCATGAGACACATTTTTCTTTTCATTCATTTAGACTTTTTATGTGTGTAAACTGCCATGATTAATACAAAAAGTCATTTATTCATTCAAAGTAGAGTTTTTAAATAGAAATGACTCAATGGCTATGTGTAAAATGTTAAAAAAAAAGGAAATATGATAATAATAAAAATAAACTTTATTTTATATAGCGCCTTTAATGCAGCTTATTAGGGCACTTTACACGATAAAAATACAAAGAGAAAAAATAGAAAATACACAGATAGAAATACAAAGCGTAAATATATTATAATTCGTTTACTTTGAATAAATAAATAAAGTTTGTAAAACTGAAGATGTGGTGTAGGAGTGACTGGGTGTTTCGGTTCAGTGAAGCGCGTAACCGCCTCTGTGAAGGTCAGGAGACTCGTGCGCGCGCAGTGATCGAGCGCGCTGCGGGTGTCAGTCAGTCAGTAATGGCGGAGGAGCTGGACGTGGATTCTCTGATCTCCAGATTACTGGAGGGTGAGTAGCGCTCCTCGGCACCTCTCTCTCTCTCCTCGGCGTCAGGGATCGGGTCTGTGGGATCGAGTCTGGCGGGTGTACTCGCTCATTCCAGCGGGGTTGTGTCCGAAAGGCCCGTGTGTGTGTGTGTGTGAGAATATGTCAGCTCGGCCTCCGACAACAAACGCGCGCTCCGGTTCAATTCCCTCCAGTGTCACATGATGTGTGATTTTGTGTTTTATTTCGGGATGACAGACGTGATGTGTTGAGTATGTTCGCGTGTTATTAAAGTGTGTTCCTGTAGCTGCAAATCTACAAGTTTATAGCGTCAATATTCGCCGGTTAAAATAGCAAACTCCCTGTAAACGTTACGCCCGTGTGTGTCTGAAAGTTCATATCATTCCCGTGTATTTCAGTATTTTTGGTCGGTGTGTTTCTAACTCGAGTTATTGTTTGTTAGCATGTAAGATGATGTCTGTCCTCACACTGTTTTGAAATGACGTCACGCCCCGCCGGTGACGTCAGCAAACCAATACTGGAGTTATTTGAAGAATGTGTTGTTCTTTATTGTGTGACGTAAACAAGCAAAACCATGTCCTGTCGGTTATGTCGAAATGATCTAATTTTATAAGTGTACTATATTTAAAAAGGACAAAAATCGTCAGTGTGAATTTACAAATATGCAAGTCATATATCAAGTGTGATTTTGCATATTATTATGCGATTCACAACAGCTGTGATGATGTGTGTGTGTGTGTGTGTGTGTGTGTGTGACCATCAGCTGAAGCATGTAGGAGTGTCTGTCAGTCATATGAATCAATCAACAGATATTTAGTTGAATATTGAACATGTCTGGGATGTTTTGCACTGTTAAAGCTTTAGTTCTCCCGAACCTGATGTTCTGCCTTCATTTCCTCATCATCATCACTTTCTTCCGTGAAAGAAGATATTTTGAAGAACGTTGGAAAGCGAACAACACTGAGGCTTTTCTCCGGCTGTCTCCAGAACAGGGAAAGAAAGCGGCGAGCGAGTAAATGATGAGCGAAGGATCATGTTCCCTTTAATGTTCTTTTATTCAGTTCTTCAGTCATAGTCAAGTCATTTAAATATTCTGTGTACATTCATTAATAATAGTCACTAATGACTCAGTTAATGTGCAAGTTATTCACATTAATGTTTAAACTAGTCATGAAAGGGAAGTTTGCTCTTCTCTCCTCTATTGTGTCGAGACGCTTCAGGAACCAGATCTAATGTGGGCGGGGCTTGATTGTGTCCGTGGGGAACTGATTGGTTGGTCGTGGTTTGTTATTGGCTGGTCTCCTGTGAGTGACAGGTTGCCCCGCCCACATCATCAGAGAAGAGATGCTGAGAGGAACTGATTCTGACTCAACATTATTAACTATAGCCTGATGATGCGCAGCCATAAATCATGTGGAATAAACTCCGCAATATTCCATAACTAACAATTATCCATTTTGACTTCATGCTGACTAAAAGTGCAGCTGTTTCTGTGTGTGTGTGTGTGTGTGTGTGTGTGTGTGTGTGTGTGTGTGTGTGTGTGTGTGTGTGTGTGTGTGTGTGTGGAGATTCTCCAGAACGCTGCAAAACCTTCATCCTTCATTCTACACAAGACCATATTTGGTTGTGCACAGCTGGGGAGAAAGAGATCTGAAAATAGCCGGGACTGGTTTTCATCAGAGCCAGAAGACACACACACACACACACACACACACACACTGAGAACTCTAGGTTTAGTAGAGACTGTGTGGCATTATCACAGATGTCCGTGTGTGTTTTCCTCGTCTCCTGAGTCACAGTGACTCTGAGATCCACAGATATAACATGAGTCATGATGGGACAATCTTTCCCACTCGAGTCCTTAAAAACTCTTACATTAAAAAAGCCACGTCCCAAACACACAATTATGATGTTCTCATGATAGTTTATGAAGCCGATATGAACACACAATTATGATGTTCTCATGATAGTTTATGAAGCCGATATGACACACTCGCGCTGCACATGTTGCACTTTACTGTATTTTCCTTTTTTGAAGTGTTTCTGATCATATTTCCAGCAACTCAAACCCTCATGTTGAACAGTGTGTGAAGCGTCTCAGCTGAAGGAGATAATACACTACTATCGGCTTTAATATATCGGACACATGTTCTTATCTTATCGATATAGTAACACGACACACAACACAATGCAACACGACACACAACAACACACACGACACACACGACACACACAACACACACGACACACAACAACACACACGACACACAACAACACACACGACACACACAACACACACGACACACACGACACACACGACACACACGACACACAACAACACACACGACACACACAACACACACGACACACAACAACACACACGACACACACAACACACACGACACACACGACACACACGACACACACAACACACACGACACACACAACACACAACAACACACACGACACACAACAACACACACGACACACACAACACACAACAACACACACGACACACACAACACACACGACACAACGCAGACACACGTAATGTTGCATGTTAGCACACACAGATATACACACTGTTGTGTTCTTGTATTGTTAAATGTGACTCTGGTTTATAGTGATTTCTACATCCACTAAAGCCCATATCTTATCTCATGTATGGACTTATTTATTGTATGTATTTAATAGTTATACATTTTAAACTCAATCGTCTGTAATTTCTGTTGTAATAGTGCAGCCTCACAGGGACACGAGTCGTGGACCGGCATCTACTCTGTTCTTTAGAAAGCAATGTTCTAATCCCTGTCAGATAAACATTAAATAAAAAAATATATATTTTCTGCTTTGTTTTCAGAGGTAACCACTTTTTATTATTATTATTGTTTGTTTAAATAATAACTTTTAACTTTATTAATTTTTTGTTAAAACTTGTATTATTTGAACTGTAAAGTTGTTCAAATCATAATTTTACAATCTTTTTATGGTTATGGTTTAGTGACATCACAAGGAAAAAAAAGAATCGCGTGTGTGTGTGTGTGTGTGTGTGAGAGAGAGAGTGTGTCTGTGTGTGTGTGTTGTGCCCATACAAGGTCATCATTGTGAGGCTGTGAGGAGATTTATGTTTAATCACACACACAAACTCACACACACACACAAGTGGCTGTTCTCAAACAGGTTCTTTATGTGTGTGTGTTTCTGGTTTGACTGGCTCCTCCAGTGTGTGTGTGTGTGTGTGTGTGTGTTACAGCGCCTGAAACGCTTCCTGTGATTCTGTGTGTCTGTTGATGGATCGATCTATCTGCATCTTT
>NW_026607362.1:257500-262500 GCF_029890125.1 Rhinichthys klamathensis goyatoka
ATCTGCATCCTCACACACACATCTGCATCCTCACACACAGATCTGCATCCTCACACACACACACACATCTGCATCCTCACACACACATCTGCATCCTCACACACACACACACACATCTGCATCCTCACACACACATCTGCATCCTCACACACACACACACACACACACACACACATCTGCATCCTCACACACACACATCTGCATCCTCACACACACATCTGCATCCTCACACACACACACACACACATCTGCATCCTCACACACACATCTGCATCCTCACACACACACACACACACACACACACATCTGCATCCTCACACACACACACACACACCTGCATCCTCACACACACACACACACATCTGCATCCTCACACACATCTTCATCCTCACACACACATCTGCATCCTCACACACACACACACACACACATCTGCATCCTCACACACACATCTGCATCCTCACACACACACACACATCTGCATCCTCACACACATCTTCATCCTCACACACACACACACACACACACACACATCTGCATCCTCACACACACATCTGCATCCTCACACACACATCTGCATCCTCACACACACATCTGCATCCTCACACACACATCTGCATCCTCACACTCACACACACACATCTGCATCCTCACACACACACATCTGCATCCTCACACACACTCTCACACACACACACACACATCTGCATCCTCACACACACACACACACACATCTGCATCCTCACACACACACATCTGCATCCTCACACACACACACATCTGCATCCTCACACACAGATCTGCATCCTCACACACACACACATCTGCATCCTCACACACACATCTGCATCCTCACACACACACACACACACACACACACATCTGCATCCTCACACACACATCTGCATCCTCACACACACACACACACACACACACACACATCTGCATCCTCACACACACACATCTGCATCCTCACACACACATCTGCATCCTCACACACACACACACACACATCTGCATCCTCACACACACATCTGCATCCTCACACACACACACATCTGCATCCTCACACACACACACACACACACCTGCATCCTCACACACACACACACACATCTGCATCCTCACACACATCTTCATCCTCACACACACATCTGCATCCTCACACACACACACACATCTGCATCCTCACACAATCTTACCCCCAACACACACACACACAACACAACCTCACACACACATCTGCATCCTCACACACACACACACATCTGCATCCTCACACACAACTGCATCACACACACACAACACATCTGCATCCTCACCACACACACACACACACTGCATCCCACACACACATCTGCATCCTCACACACACACACACACACACACACATCTGCATCCTCACACACACTCTCACACACACACACACACACATCTGCATCCTCACACACACACACACACACACATCTGCATCCTCACACACACACATCTGCATCCTCACACACATACACACATCTGCATCCTCACACACATCTGCATCCTCACACACACACACACACACACACATCTGCATCCTCACACACACATCTGCATCCTCACACACACACACACATCTGCATCCTCACACACACACACACACACACACACACACCTGCATCCTCACACACACACACACACACACATCTGCATCCTCACACACATCTTCATCCTCACACACACACACACACACACACACATCTGCATCCTCACACACACACATCTGCATCCTCACACACACACACACACACACATCTGCATCCTCACACACACACACACACACCTGCATCCTCTCACACACACACACATCTGCATCCTCACACACACACACACACACACACCTGCATCCTCACACACACACACACACACACATCTGCATCCTCACACACACATCTGCATCCTCACACACACACACACACACATCTGCATCCTCACACACACATCTGCATCCTCACACACACACACACACACACATCTGCATCCTCTCACACACACACACACATCTGCATCCTCACACACACACACACACACACACATCTGCATCCTCACACACACACACACACACATCTGCATCCTCACACACACACACACACACACACATCTGCATCCTCACACACACATCTGCATCCTCACACACACACACACACACACACACACACACATCTGCATCCTCACACACACACACACACACATCTGCATCCTCACACACACATCTGCATCCTCACACACACACACACACACACACACATCTGCATCCTCACACACACACACACACATCTGCATCCTCACACACACATCTGCATCCTCACACACACACACACATCTGCATCCTCACACACATCTGCATCCTCACACACACACACACACACACATCTGCATCCTCACACACATCTGCATCCTCACGCACACACACACACACACACACACATCTGCATCCTCACACACACATCTGCATCCTCACACACACACACACACACACACACACACATCTGCATCCTCACACACACACACACACACACACACACACCTGCATCCTCACACACACACACACACACACACACACACATCTGCATCCTCACACACATCTTCATCCTCACACACACACACACACACACATCTGCATCTTCACACACACACACACACACATCTGCATCCTCACACACACACACACATCTGCATCCTCACACACACACACACACACCTGCATCCTCACACACACACACACACACCTGCATCCTCACACACACACACACACACATCTGCATCCTCACACACACACACACACACACACACACATCTGCATCCTCACACACACACACACACACACACACCTGCATCCTCACACACACACACACACACACACACACATCTGCATCCTCACACACACATCTGCATCCTCACACACACACACACACATCTGCATCCTCACACACACATCTGCATCCTCACACACACACACACACACACATCTGCATCCTCACACACACATCTGCATCCTCACACACACACACACACACACATCTGCATCCTCACACACACACACACACATCTGCATCCTCACACACACATCTGCATCCTCACACACACACACACACATCTGCATCCTCACACACATCTGCATCCTCACACACACGCATCTGCATCCTCACACACACACACACATCTGCATCTTCACACACACATCTGCATCCTCACACACATCTGCATCCTCACACACACACACACACACACACACACACATCTGCATCCTCACACACATCTGCATCCTCACACACACACACACACACACACACATCTGCATCCTCACACACACACACACACACACACACATCTGCATCCTCACACACACACACACACACATCTGCATCCTCACACACACACACACACACACACACACACACATCTGCATCCTCACACACACATCTGCATCCTCACACACACACACACACATCTGCATCCTCACACACACATCTGCATCCTCACACACACACACACACATCTGCATCCTCACACACACATCTGCATCCTCACACACACACACACACACACACACATCTGCATCCTCACACACACACACACACACACACACATCTGCATCCTCACACACACATCTGCATCCTCACACACACACACACATCTGCATCCTCACACACATCTGCATCCTCACACACACACACACACATCTGCATCCTCACACACACACACACACACATCTGCATCCTCACACACACATCTGCATCCTCACACACACACACACACACATCTGCATCCTCACACACACACACACACATCTGCATCTTCACACACGCATCTGCATCCTCACACACACACACACACACATCTGCATCCTCACACACACACACACACCTGCATCCTCACACACACACACACACACACACACACATCTGCATCTTCACACACACATCTGCATCCTCACACACATCTGCATCCTCACACACACACACACACACATCTGCATCTTCACACACACACACACACACACACACCTGCATCCTCACACACACACACACACACACACATCTGCATCTTCACACACACATCTGCATCCTCACACACATCTGCATCCTCACACACACACACACACACACACATCTGCATCCTCATACACACACACACACATCTGCATCCTCACACACACATCTGCATCCTCACACGCACACACACATCTGCATCCTCACACAGACACACACACACCTGCATCCTCACACACACACACACACACACATCTGCATCTTCACACACACATCTGCATCCTCACACACATCTGCATCCTCACACACACACACACACACACATCTGCATCCTCACACACACTTTACTTGGAAAAGTAATCTGATTACATAACTGAACATGACAGCCCTAACCCGCCGTTGCCATGACAGCCCTAACCCGCCGTTGCCATGACAGCCCTAACCCGCCGGCGGTGTGTTGATTGTGTTCCTCAGGCAAACGCAGGTTTAACATCAAACTGTGGAAGACGTTCACCGACTGCTTCAACTGTCTGCCGATCGCAGCCATCGTCGACGAGAAGATCTTCTGCTGTCACGGAGGCAGGTTTCCACGGCAACACCTTCACTGGCGGAGTGCATCCCATAATACTGCAGCTGATCTGAGATCTGTGTTTCCTCTCACAGGACTTTCTCCAGACCTTCAGTCCATGGAGCAGATTAGACGCATCATGAGGCCGACGGACGTGCCTGACACAGGTGAACACACACACACACACACACACCTGACACAGGTGAACACACACACACACACACCTGACACAGGTGAACACACACACACACACACCTGACACAGGTGAACACACACACACACACACCTGACACAGGTGAACACACACACACACACACCTGACACAGGTGAACACACACACACACACACACCTGAAACAGGTGAACACACACACACACACACCTGACACAGGTGAACACACACAC
>NW_026607362.1:267500-277269 GCF_029890125.1 Rhinichthys klamathensis goyatoka
ACTACACAACATCACTCGCATCAGGTGACACAACTACACAACATCACTCGCATCAGATGACACAACTACACAACATCACTCGCATCAGGTGACACAACTACACAACATCACTCGCATCAGGTGACACAACTACACAACATCACCCGCATCAGGTGACACAACTACACAACATCACTCGCATCAGGTGACACAACTACACAACATCACTCGCATCAGGTGACACAACTACACAACATCACTCGCATCAGGTGACACAACTACACAACATCACTCGTATCAGATGACACAACTACACAACATCACTCGCATCAGGTGACACAACTACACAACATCACTCGCATCAGGTGACACAACTACACAACATCACTCGCATCAGGTGACACAACTACACAACATCACTCGCATCAGGTGACACAACTACACAACATCACTCGCATCAGGTGACACAACTACACAACATCACCCGCATCAGGTGACACAACTACACAACATCACTCGCATCAGGTGACACAACTACACAACATCACCCGCATCAGGTGACACAACTACACAACATCACTCGCATCAGGTGACACAACTACACAACATCACTCGCATCAGGTGACACAACTACACAACATTACTCAACTACACAACATTACTCAAAGAATGGTTGTTTCGCAGGTGGTTGAAGACGGCTACGAGTTCTTCGCTAAGCGGCAGCTGGTGACGCTGTTCTCGGCGCCGAACTACTGCGGCGAGTTCGACAACGCCGGGGGGATGATGAGCGTCGACGAGACTCTGATGTGCTCCTTCCAGGTGTCACATGACTGGCCTTCATACGCCATCTAACGAGACATGCTTCTCCACACAATCAAAGAAATCATATTTCACACACAGAAAAAGCCGCTTTAGGCCAGTCTGACCGTTAACTCTAGCGCCACCGACTGGCCGGAGTTGCACTAGCATTTATGCTAACTTTTGAACTGTAAGGGCTGAAAAACGAAATCTGATTTTTTAATATTCCAGATAAACCTACTTTTTCAATCTAATTCCTAGACGTTTGATTAAATTTTTTACCAAATTTGGCTCGCATCGTCATCAGACCGTGCTGAAAGCTTGTTCATAAACCCCAGCGTTCTCGTATAACGCATCGAGTTCAGCGCTGAGCACGTAAAGCAGACGCGAGGCTGGTCTCCGCACTGATATGCTGTATTACCATCAAACCTGGCACCTGTCATTACATGCGTGACTCGAGAGTACATGCACAGTTTCGGCACAGCGCCCCCTAGTGCTCGGGAGAAATGGACAATGGCTGTTTTTGCTCATAACGTCTGAACGGTTTGGCCAAAAATCCCAATATTGATCTCTCTAGATTCAGTGCATACGGAGTCGAATTATAGCCAAGACATTTTGAACTTTGGTGTACAATACTGTATTTTTTACGCATGTGTCATTGGAAAAATCCTTAAAAACATAAAACAATTTAGGGGGAAATTGTGTTCATTTGTCATGAAAATAATGTCACTAAAGCAAAAGATCATATTGGCCCTATTTAAAGTCTTCTTTTTCAAAATTTGATTTGTTTTTGTACTCTGATTGTGGAGAGAAATGTGTCTCTGATGTGTTTTTGTGAAATTCGATTATGAATAATCCCTATGGGAACTATACACAATTCTTTCGGAAATTATGTTTTAAGATCAGAGAACAGTTTCAAATTTATTAAAGCCCATTTCTGCCACACAAAAAGAAAAAGTCATGCTTTGGTAAAATAAATTATTATTATTTCAACTTCATATTTCATAATTATGACTTTTTAAGTCATGATTTTGACTTTTCATCTCATATGACTTAGTATGTCATAATTATGATTAACCAAAGCATGATTTTTGCATGAATTGGCCTTCCGCACATGTCCTATATGTCGACTGAAGCGTTTCTCGCTGTTGTTCTCAGATCCTGAAGCCGTCGGAGAAGAAGGCGAAGTATCAGTACGGCGGGATGAACTCCGGCCGCCCCGTGACTCCGCCCAGAACGGCCACGCCCCCGAAGAAGCGCTGAGGGGGCGGAGCCTCGGCCCAAACGGCCACGCCCCCGGAGAAGCGCTGAGGGGGCGGAGCTACAACACGTGTGAACCGGCATGAAGACTGTCTTGAAAATAGGAATGATGTAGTTAAACACGCTTGGGTTTCTCCGTTGAAGACACCGCTCCCGCTCTGAGATCACTGTGTGCTGCTTTGCTTCTGTGTCTGTAAACCTCACGTCCTTCACAGTGTTTAAACACACATTTCTTTTGAGCTTTTTCTCGCTCTGCATCTAACAACAGAAGGGTTACATTGACTAGGTCTTTTCTAGTTGATCGTTTCACTCTTCGAGGCCTGTTGGAGTCAGACAGGTTCATAACATCTGGATTTTCAGTAAATAAAGTTGAACAAACCTCAGTGTGTTTTTAAGCCTGTTTTATGAAGCGCCCGTTCATAGAAAGTGTGTTCTTCAGTGGTGATGGAGAAACGGGTGTGTGTGAGTACCTAATGATTCTTGTAAGTGTTTATTAAAACTCATTATTACTAAAACAGCAGAAATAAGCTGGAGATAATCTGCAAAATCATCTTTGACCCCTGAAGGAGCCAGTGGCCTAAAGAGTTAAAATAGATGTGTGTGTGTGTTGTGGTTTTGTTTGAGTGAGTGTTGTGGTTTTGTGTGTAGTTTCAAGAAATGGAGCCATAGTTTCATAAATTGTAAGCAATTTTAAAAACTTAAAATGGTCTCGAAACATAAGCACAAAAACATTATTTATACTTCGTCCATGGAGAGTTTTTCTACAATGTTTTAGTTTGTCTAACTAGTTTCAGGACGTTCAGAGAACATTGAAACATAACGTTCCTATAATGTTTGAAGAATGTAATGTTCCCGTAACGTTCACATTACCAAGAAGCAAGACGTTTTAAAAACTTAAATTAGAGGTTTAGAATATTCATAACTTAGACGTTAGCAAACCGTTCTTATAGCAGTATTGTTAGCTGGGTTAATGTGTGCAGTCGTAACCAAAAATAGTTTCAGGGAATGTCGATTAAATTACATTACATGAATAAAACTTCCACCGAAACGTTTATCAAATAAAGGTTTTCACTTTTTTTGCACTTAGCTAGCAAACCAGACGCGTGTTCGAGTTTCAGCTCTAGCCCTCGCGCATGCGCAGATGCACAAACGCGTTCGCGCTCCAGTCCCACGCGCATGCGCAGGTGATGCGCCGGCAGGTGGCGCTGTAAGCCTGTTAATGCGGTTCAGATGCGTGTTATTTCTCCACATCTGTCTGTGTTTGTGTGAATTAACATCACTTAATCAGTACGAAAATTAACCATGCTTTTAATACAGTAACCATGGTTTTACTCTGATTTTTGCATTAAAAACCTGTTTGAAACCTGTTTTTAATTCGCCATTCGCTTGTCCTGATGTTTCTGTGCAGATGTATGCTGATGACACCGCCCAGCAAACATTGGTCCGACGGCAACGTCGTGTCCCTGGCCAAAAATAGTTGCGGCCAGACGTCATAAATCGGTAAAAATATGTAACACAGAACATTTCCTAAAAATGCATTCAGATACATTTGTACATGTCTACAGTGGCATGTATAATTGTTATTTTAACTTTTAGCTACGTGTAGTTATGTTTAGTGTATCGGGTGAGAGGACGTCACCTGGCGACGTTTTTTCCACGTGCATTTATAGTCCATCATGACCCTCTATGAAATCCTTGTTAAATATGCAAAAGCTGCGCTTAATCCTCGCATGGTTAATACTGCAATAATTAATGTAATTGCCCATGAAGTTTTTAAGAGGTTGTGAAGACGTCCACTGGCGTCCTTTACACGTCTAGTCAGGCTGTGAATACTATACGTCCACTGACGTCTTTTGCACGTCTAGTAGCAAGACAGAAACAAATTATCAGGAATTATAATTCTTTATAAAATACACGATTTATATACAAATGAATATTTACTTTATCTTGTTTTTATAAATTATAATCACAAAATGCCCAGTATAGTCAAGTGATTGCAAAGCCACTGCATTTTAGTCATTATTTTAACCTGTTGTACCTGATGTTTTCGTTGTTATTTTTTATGTAATGTATTTATATACAAAAACAGTAATATACCCGGTCACCATTTATGTCTGAATTGGATGTGCCCAAACCATAAACTGTGCTGCCAAGATGAACAAAAAATCTCGCAATACAACAAAATCCCGCGATAGGATAGATTATCTCGCGAGATGTTAACGCGTTCTCATAGATTCTAGAACTTTGAACAACCACGAGGAGAGGATGGAGTTGTGTCGATAGTATTATTAAAAATCTACTGTTTGGTAAGTACATTTTGTATTAGATTAACGTGCTTGAGGTTTACTTGTGTGACATGAATGAACAGAAAGAAATGATGCCCACATTGTCAACTGAAATTTACTGAGTTTGGCTAAAATTAGCCAGTAGGCTAATATTAACTTTGAACGTATACAACAACGGTATACCAAGTATATTGTTTAATGATACAGTCAAAGTTATTACTGTAACTTATTAATGTAGCCTTTTGAGAGTTTCTTTCAGAAAGTAAATTATCTGAAATGGAATGAAATGTTTAGCTGGATTTTAACATGTATGTTTCCAGTAACTGCTTTAAAAATAAAGCATAACATATTTTATACAATAAAATAAAATGTAATGCATGTTGATTACCTTTTTCTAATGTTTTATTCATGATTCATTCATCTTGTTCCATGTTTTTTTTTTTTTTTATTTAGCTGTAGACCATAAAAATATTTTGAAAATAAGTGCATATCATTTACCTCAAATTTATAATTTTATTTATTAATATATATATATATATATATATATATATATATATTTCTCTTCCCTTAGATGCTGTGAAGAGGTGGAGCCCAAATGCTACAGACTCTGAAATTGATGCAGCAATGGCAGAACACCTGAAACACGCTCCAGGAACAGCTGGTGGATACAAAAACTGAGCCAAACAATGTGTTTAAAGGGATAGTTCACCCAAAAATGAAAATTGTCATCATTTACTCCACCTCATGTTTCAAACCTGTATACCTTTCTATGTTATGCTAAACACAAAGATGTTTGTAACCAAGATATCGCTTCCCATTAATCTTTCTCAAATAATGGTAGTCAATGGTTGCTCTATTTGCTTGGTTACAAACATTCTTCAAAATATCTTCTTTTGTGTTCAGCAGAAGAAATAAACTCATACAGGTTTGGAACATGAGGGTGAGTAAATGAAAGAATTTTCATTTTTGGGTGAACTATCCCTTTATATAATAATTCAGTATTTTGTAATTGGTATTTTAGTTTGGTTAACAAATGTTAAACATTGAAAAAATATTAAGAGACATTTTCGCTGTTCAAGATCAATAAAATTTGCTAAATCAGAACATGCTTTTTTTCTTATGTCCACAAATAATGTGTTCTTGTTTGTGATGTACACGTGATTGAAACGTTTTATTGACGGTCAGGTCCGTCTGACTGGACCAATTTTGGAACTTTTTAAAACCTTTGTCAAGATGTGTAAACCTCAAGACTTGATTGCCTTTCACGATGTTACACAATATGTGTGTGATTATTTTAAATGCAGGCTTATATACACTTAAATTATGCAGCAACACATTTAAACACACAAATGATGACGCATTTAGACGTCCAGGGACGCGCTGAAGAGACGTGTAATTCACGGCCAGAAAAGACGTCGGTTCAACTTCCATTTTGGAACTATTTTTCAACCATAACGGGACGTGTCGAACGGACGTCTTTTCAACGGTCATTACACGTCCAAATGTTTGCTGGGCGTAGTCTATGCACACGGTAGGAATATCTCTCAGGTGGTTGCGAAGCTCACTAACTCCATGGTTAACGTCACAGCTTGGTTGAAACACTCCTGCCTGCAGCTGAATACATCAAAAACAGTAGCAATGTTTTTTTACCAAGTCCCACAAAAACTTCAGTGTTGAGCCAGATATTTTTGTTTCAGGGGAAAAACTGCAGATCGTGTCAGAATACAAATATCTGGGAGTTTTAATTGATTCAAAGTTATCATTCTCATCACATGTAAAAATGGTCTGTAATCGAATTAAAAATAGTCTCAGTAACTTTAGACACATTCGCCATCAAATGTCCACACAGGCAGCAAAAATGTACATGCACTCTTATGATCTTCTCACACATCACATATACTGTTTACCCATTTGGGCACAAGCTAGTATTACATCTTTGAAACCTCTGCAATCACTTTACAAACAAACTGTTAAAATTCTGGATAAGAAACCTTGTATTTCTCATCATTGTCCAATATTACAAAAATATAGATTACTCAGTTGGGATAATATGGTTAAATATTGTCTTATTTCTAAAATTATTCATGGTATATCTTCCCCTCCTCTCCATCAGTGTGTCAATACCCGAACAGTTGATTACTGCAGGACCAGAGGTGCAGCTAGGGGAGATTGGATCATTCCCTTTAGAAAAAGTGTAATGGCTTATTGATCATCAGAGCTGTCAACATTGACCTATTACTAAACCTGCTCTTGCTGCACACTGTTGGCTCTTCTCCTTATGTGTGTCATGTTTTTACGTGATGTTTGTCCGATTGATGTTTTGATGTGTTTAGATTATACATTCTAATGTAATAGATATTTTTATATTTTAGTGCAATGTAATATGTAATCTCTTTTAGGGTGACTTTTACCATCTGTCTGGGACTGCAGATGAAAAATAGCCTTTAGGCTAATTCTGGCATTGACAGTAATGTTTCTGAATATGCACTGTCCCTGTAATAAAATAAATAAAAATAATAATAATAATAAAAAAAGAAATACAGCATTTGCAGTAAAACCGTAGAACTACAACATTAACCGTGGTTTTACTGCAGCATTAGCACTATAAAAACATATACTACTATACAAAATTAAGTAACTATGTTTTAACTGCTTTTTGAAGTAAAATCAATCAACATGTTTTCAAGCACCATAACTGGTTTTGTTTTGTAGTAAACCGTAATAAACACATCTAAATATGGATTTACTGCAGTAATCTGATCATTTATACTGTGTGAGAAACAATTAGGCATGATTTTCTGAAGAAATGTAAATGGGCTTTTGTGGTGGCTGTTCTGAAAGGAAGGGTCTCCCAGAATGCAGTGCTCTGCGAACAGTGATGCGTAACTCTGGTTAATGAAGCGTCTGAGAACTGAGTCGGTCACAGGCCTGGACACTGGACACGGAGGACTGAGTCGGTCACAGGCCTGGACACGGAGGACTGAGTCAGTCACAGGCCTGGACACGGAGGACTGAGTCGGTCACAGGCCTGGACACGGAGGACTGAGTCGGTCACAGGCCTGGACACGGAGGACTGAGTCGGTCACAGGCCTGGACACGGAGGACTGAGTCAGTCACAGGCCTGGACACGGAGGACTGAGTCGGTCACAGGCCCTGGACACGGAGGACTGAGTCAGTCACAGGCCTGGGACACGGAGGACTGAGTCGGTCACAGGCCTGGACACGGAGGACTGAGGTCGGTCACAGGCCTGGACACGGAGGGACTGAGTCGGTCACAGGCCTGGACACGGAGGACTGAGTCGGTCACAGGCCTGGACACGGAGGACTGAGTCAGTCACAGGCCTGGACACGGAGGACTGAGTCAGTCACAGGCCTGAACACGGAGGACTGAGTCGGTCACAGGCCTGGACACGGAGGGACTGAGTCGGTCACAGGCCTGGACACGGAGGACTGAGTCAGTCACAGGCCTGGACACGGAGGACTGAGTCGGTCACAGGCCTGGACAACGGAGGGACTGAGTCGTCACAGGCCTGGACACTGGACACGGAGGACTGAGTCGGTCACAGGCCTGGACACGGAGGGACTGAGTCAGTCACAGGCCCTGGACACGGAGGACTGAGTCGGTCACAGGGCCTGGACACGGAGGACTGAGTCGGTCACAGGCCTGGACACTGGACACGGAGGACTGAGTCGGTCACAGGCCTGAACACGGAGGACTGAGTCGGTCACAGGCCTGGGACACGGAGGGACTGAGTCGGTCACAGGCCTGGACACGGAGGACTGAGTCGTCACAGGCCTGGACACGGAGGACTGAGTCGGTCACAGGCCTGGACACGGAGGGACTGAGTCGGTCACAGGCCTGAACACTGGACACGGAGGACTGAGTCGGTCACAGGCCTGAACACTGGACACGGAGGACTGAGTCGGTCACAGGCCTGGACATGGAGGACTGAGTCAGTCACAGGCCTGGACACGGAGGACTGAGTCGGTCACAGGCCTGGACACGGAGGACTGAGTCGTCACAGGCCTGGAACACGGAGGACTGAGGTCGGTCACAGGCCTGGACACGGAGGACTGAGTCGGTCACAGGCCTGGACACGGAGGACTGAGTCGGTCACAGGGCCTGAACACGGAGGACTGAGTCGGTCACAGGCCTGGACACGGAGGACTGAGTCGGTCACAGGCCTGAACACGGAGGACTGAGTCGGTCACAGGCCTGGACACGGAGGACTGAGTCGGTCACAGGCCTGGACACGGAGGGACTGAGTCGGTCACAGGCCTGAACACGGAGGACTGAGTCGGTCACAGGCCTGGACACGGAGGACTGAGTCGGTCACAGGCCTGGACACGGAGGACTGAGTCAGTCACAGGGCCTGGACACGGAGGACTGAGTCGGTCACAGGCCTGGACACGGAGGACTGAGTCGGTCACAGGCCTGGACACGGAGGACTGAGTCGTCACAGGCCTGGACACTGGACACGGAGGACTGAGTCGGTCACAGGCCTGGACACGGAGGACCTGAGTCAGTCACAGGCCTGGACACGGAGGACTGAGTCGGTCACAGGCCTGGACACGGAGGACTGAGTCGTCACAGGCCTGGACACGGAGGACTGAGTCGGTCACAGGCCTGGACACGGAGGACTGAGTCGGTCACAGGCCTGAACACTGGACACGGAGGACTGAGTCGGTCCACAGGCCTGAACACTGGACACGGAGGGACTGAGTCGGTCACAGGCCTGGACACGGAGGACTGAGTCAGTCACAGGCCTGGACACGGAGGACTGAGTCGGTCACAGGCCTGGACACGGAGGACTGAGTCGTCACAGGCCTGGGACACGGAGGACTGAGTCGGTCACAGGCCTGGACACGGAGGACTGAGTCGGTCACAGGCCTGGACACGGAGGACTGAGTCGGTCACAGGCCTGAACACGGGAGGACTGAGTCGGTCACAGGCCTGGACACGGAGGACTGAGTCGGTCACAGGCCTGAACACGGAGGACTGAGTCGGTCACAGGCCTGGACACGGAGGACTGAGTCGGTCACAGGCCTGGACACGGAGGACTGAGTCGGTCACAGGCCTGAACACGGAGGACTGAGTCGGTCACAGGCCTGGACACGGAGGACTGAGTCGGTCACAGGCCTGGACACGGAGGACTGAGTCGGTCACAGGCCTGGGACACGGAGGACTGAGTCGGTCACAGGCCTGGACACGGAGGACTGAGTCGGTCACAGGCCTGGACACGGAGGACTGAGTCGGTCACAGGCCTGGACAACGGAGGACTGAGTCGGTCACAGGCCTGAACACGGAGGACTGAGTCGGTCACAGGCCCTGGACACGGAGGACTGAGTCAGTCACAGGCCTGGACACGGAGGACTGAGTCGGTCACAGGCCTGGACACGGAGGACTGAGTCGGTCACAGGCCTGGACACGGAGGACTGAGTCGGTC